>NC_060277.1:109183314-109277564 GCF_021613505.1 Equus quagga | reverse complement strand
GAGGAAGTCAGACTGGCCGGTGTCATAGGTTCAGACTGGTCTGTCGTCATAGATTCAGTCGTGTTTGTTATCAGCAGTGTGGGTGGGGTTGTTGTATATGCTGCTAAACACAGAGCAGAGCACGGTTCTGAGGGGGACCCGGGTGGCTCCCCATGGCCTTCTCCAAACCCTACCCCAGGGATTGAGAACCTTTCTGTCTTAGCTTCGCCAGTCAGCCACATTGGCCTTCTCTTTCATCTTTTTGGTTTATTATTCAAAACATAACATTACTTCATTTACAGAGAAACATCATTTTGCCCCTGTGTGAGGGATTTGGGGTGGCAAGCTACGTAGGCAATTTACAAATATTCAGTTTAGCCTCAGAGTCCTGCTTGGCACAGCTGAGCATGTAAGAACCAAGTTCCCACTCCTTGGAGTTTTAAATTGGCCAGGCCAGCTCTTTTCCGAGTCTCAGCGTTGGTTGAAGCAGACTCTGTGCCACCTGCCCTGATGCCGTGTGACCTGGGGGGCTGGCTGCTCCGGGCTTCCTCTCTCCCCTGCAGCCGGGCCGAGTGCCAGCAGCCTCTGCTTTCCGCTGGAGTCCTTCCTGCCTCCCAACGGCTTCCTCATCTCACCATCCCTGCCCCATAAGGACTTGTCTGGCTTGCAGGGTCCCAGCCTCCAAATCTCCTGCTACCAACTGCTCCACTCTTCTACACTTCCACCCCATCTTGGTTGTCTTTTTCAACTAACTTCTGGAGCATTCTAAAACCAGCATACTTCCCCACTGCACACACATGCACACCATATTTGCCTATACCAAGTTTGAAGAGACTTTTCTCTGCTTTATAAATGAGCTCATGAATGGCAGATACACTGCTCCCCTATGGTCTGTGTGTGTATATTAGTGGGGGGGGTGAGGAGGGGAGTTTTCTTGGTGCCGAAAGTAGAGACAAGATTGAAGGATCTGGAGGCGGAGCTGTGGGCGGGAGGCTAGAGCCTGATTCTCTTTCCAGGCCTCTGTCCCCGGGAGGCCTGCTTGCCTCTGGGGCAAGTGTGACGGAGCCCAGAGTCCCTCCTGAGGCTGGGAGGCAGCCAGAGGAGGCCTGTGGGAGCCACTGCATTATGGCGGATCCTGCCTCTCCTTCTTCCGGGAAGGAGTTCAGAGTCCCTCACCCACTCCTTTGCTCTTAATGTTGCCAGAGGAGGGAGGGGAAGAGAGAGAGAGGGCCAGGGTCTCTTGCCCCGTAGCTGAGACCATCAGGATTGTGGCTTTCTAGCTCTCCAGCCCTCGCTGCACACCTGAGAAGGCCCCCGGTCAGGTTGGGGCTGCTCTGAGGGTGGATGTGAATGTCCGACTGACCTGCAAAAGAGGACCTGCCAGAGAGGACCTGCCTTCCGCGGACAAGCCTGTCCAAGCCGTCTGTCCTCTGCTCCCCCCAATGACAATGGTGGAGATGTGCGAACATGCCAAGGCTCGCTCTTTCAATCTTCCCAGACTCTTGTGCACCCTCCCCCACGTGCACACACACATGCACTCGTCCACACAGATACACACGAGCACATGCACACGAGGCAAGTTTCGAGACTCCTCTCCAGCCCTCGGGGTGGAGAGAGGAAAAGTTCTGAGTCCTCTGGGGGTCAGTACCAGGGCCTCAGAGTACAGGAGGGAGTAGTTCCTACCTGGACCAACGGTAACTTTTACTTGGACCCCCTGGTCAATTCCGTATCTCTCAATCCCACACCAGTAGGTGTCTTCGTCGTCACTCCTGAGCTTTTCCATGGTCACAGCGAACGTGCGGCATCCGTGATCATCCTTGATGGACACTCGGTCCTTCTTCACCTCTTGCTTTGACCCAGTGGTTTTAACAAGGATTCGGCAGGAATGCCAGGCGTTTCCACGGCCCCACCACTTCTTGTAGGTCTCCCACCCTGAATTGTAGTGACACTCAATGGTCACCGAACCCCCTTCGGGGCCGCTCACTGCCCCCGGACCATGGATGGAGAAACAGCCTAGAAAACAGAAACTCAACATCCATCTCCTCCTTCCCTGAGTCCAGGGCTGGCCCGGGCGCTGCTCGGGGCTTCTGGCACCTCCCCGGGGGTTGAGCAGGAGCCTTTGCCCTCGCTGTAGGGCTCTCAAAACCCCGCAGCCCGATTGTCCCTCAATCCTCTGCGGTATTTCTTTTGCTGTCACCTCTCTTGCAAAGGTCCCCTTTGGGTTCCTAACTGCCCACACGGTGGCCTCTGCTCACTCCGCATCCTGCTGACCACCGACTACTGCCTCATTTTGGAAACTCTCCCCTCCCTTACCCTCAGGCAACACCTTCTTCCTGACCAGCCCTTAGTCCACACTGCAGCCACAGGCTTATTTCTGAATCTCAGAGCTGGTGAGGTAGATATCTTGACCCCCTCCCACTCCCACTCAGCGAGACACTATACCCACAACCCAAAAAACCCTCGCCCTCTGAATCCACATGTGTGATAAAGTTCCATGGAACTGAACACACACTCCTGCACACACGCAATACACGCACAATTTTTTTTTAACCTAAAAACCATGCTCTTTTGTGTCTCATAACTTTGCACAAGCTGTTCCTTCTGCCTGGAATGTTCTTGCTTCTCTGCTTGAAGGAGTCAAAGCCTTAAAATTCATCCCTCAAGGCTTGGTTCAACTATGGTCTCTTCTAAGGGTTCTCTGACTCTGCAGCCAGCTCCGCCCCTCGCCGGGGCCACCAGACCGCCTTGTCCCTGACTTGTTGTTGTGCTTACTACGCTGGACAACAGTCTGGTCTTTGGCTCGTCCAGGGCAGAGACTCAGGCAGGCCGATGTGCGGTGTTGGGCAACACCCCAGAGAGCCTGTCGCACCCTGGTTTTGCTGCTGTCTTCCTTCCTGTACTCTGAGCTCCTTGGAAGAGAGATTCTCAAGTCTAACTGCAAGTCAAGACCAGATGTGGAGGCTTTCAAAGGGTCCAGATCCCTGAGCTCTGCCATGACCGAGTGCGTCTGAGCTGGAGTCTGAGCGTCTGTGCTCTTTAAAAGCTCATTGGGGATTTGTGCATTTACATATGTGTGTATATATGAGTGCGTATGTGTATCTATCTATCCATCCACTCATCCATCCATCTGTCATCTGTCTGTTGATCTGTCTGCCAGGGCTGAGACACAGTCCCCTAGACACCTAGTATCCTTTCTTTCCCCAACACCTGACTTAGGACCTGTCAGATAAAACTTTTTAAGCTGTTTTTAAATGAATAAGTGTATGGATGAGTGAATAGGCCCTGCCATTTTCCCCTAGGACAGACACTCTCCGTGTCCTGGTCCAGTCCTGCAGGCTCCAGATCCTGAAGCCTCAGCCCCACTCACCTGGGATGATGAGAAGGAGCAGAGCCGGGAACAGCCACATGGTCCTGCCTGCCTGGGTTCTCTCCCTGTGATCATCAAATGCCAGCTGCCCTCCAGGGCCTTGGACTGAGCCCAGAGGCTGACTGCCTTCTATTTGTCTAAATCGGTATGTTTAGTTTCTCTCATCTACTTCTCTTAATTTTTTTTCCAGTTACTTCCTAGTTTCATTAATTAGGAGAAAAGCAGTGTCATCCTTTGGGAGTGTATGACTTCTGTGATGATGTGTCTTCAATGATTTTGCGGAAGCAAAGCGTCCAGGCCTGGCCAGGGTTCCACTCGCAAGTGTGTGGGAGGAGCCGAGCAGGTGGCTGCCAGCAACACAGGGCGTGAAGTGCAGTGGGGCCTGGGAGAGAGGAGCTCCCAAGGCGGGTCCAAGGAAGGGACGGAGACAGCTGGATCCGCATGCTGGACTGCAGCGCTCAGGGCTCAGTCAGGCTCGCTGGGGAACAGACCCATCCTAAACCTCCTTCTGGGAAGCCCCACCACAGTGCATCTCAGACCGCCCTTCCGGCCCTAAGCCAGACTCCCTCCCTGAGCCTGACCCGCTGCCCCTCCCTCGGGACACCCTCCTCTGAGGTCCTGAGTCACTCGGAAGCAGAGGCTGCCATGGGAAGATATCAGAAGGAGAAGTGTCCTGTTCCCCTAAGCCTCATTTTGCCCAAGACGCTTCCCCTCTCATCTCTCTGCATAGTTCCCCTGGCTGTGGGCTGACGGCCACCTCACTGCACTGAAACTGTTTATTCTAATGGCTTCCTAAGTAGCTTTCTCCACTTCTTCCCTCTTCCTTCAGATGTCCCCTCCCTCCTCTGTCCCCTGCTCCCTCTCCCTGTCTTCTCTCTCCTCTGCTGAAGCTCTCTCCTTACTCTTAGCCCCTCGCCCCCAGCGTCTTCTGGAGTCTGTCCTTGATGTTATTCTCTCTGGGAGCATCCCTGTCCTGCTCTCTGGCATCACCTCCAGGCACAGGACTGTCACACGCACACCTCCTGTCGCCCCCATCTCCCGGCTCAGTTCTTGGC
This sequence comes from Equus quagga, assembly GCF_021613505.1. Lineage (NCBI taxonomy): Eukaryota > Metazoa > Chordata > Mammalia > Perissodactyla > Equidae > Equus > Equus quagga. The sequence continues at coordinate 109,273,163 of NC_060277.1, read as the reverse complement.
TTTCATTGCCAATGCCTATTGGTGCTTTTGTAGAACTTTTCACCCTGTTAGCAGCTCAGACATGCTCAAAATGAAATTCCTTGTCATCTCCACTCCTTGAATTGTCTGTCACAACACCTGGGTCACGGGCCGGGGTCCTCCCCATCCTGCCCACCCCTGCCAGACTAGCCTTTCTAAGAGGACGCCTGTTGAGCCTTCCTCCTGACACCTGCCACCCTTAGGGGGCTCCTCGGGGGTGGGGGGCTTGAAGGTGGAGCTGCAAAGGCTTTAGCAGCAGGAGCAGGAGACCATGCTGTGGGCCAGTTCCAGGGAGGTTGTGGGGGAGGCGGGGAGGCTGAGCAGCCTGTTTATCCTCACATTTGAGGGCTGAGCCTTCTGGGCTGGGGTGTCCTCATGAGCCTGGGGCTTCTGCCTGCAGCCAAGAACTTATGGAGGGGTCGGGGTCAGGACTACAGGAAACGCTAGCCTCCTCCTTTCCTCCCTCCCTCCCTCCCTTTCTTAACAGTTTTAATGAGGTGTAATTGGGATAAAATAAACTGCATACATCTGAAGTGCACAGTTTGAAAAGCTTTTCTTGTTGTTTTTCTTATTTTTTTCAAACTGGACATACAGTAAAATCCATTTTGTTGGGTGTGTAGTTCTGTGAGTTTTAATACACGCATCGCTTCGTGGAACCACCACCATGAACATACAAACAATTCCACCACCTCCCTCCATAGGTCTTTTACTCTGAATTTGTTTCTTTAGCGGCGGGCAGTCAAGCAGGTGCGGTTAAGACTTCCAGGGCTGACCCGCCCTCTGTGCCCCGCCGTCCCACCATAGTTCAGCTCTCTGAGCCTTTGGGATGCATTCGGATCTGGCCCGTGTGCGCCACCCAGTGGCCAGTCTGTGACCTGCGCGATAATCTTCCCCAAATTTCTCAGTCTTGGGGAGACTCTTCAAGGTCTGACCCAACAGGCACAGCTAGGGGTGAGCCTGGGAATTCTAGGGTCCCTTTCTTGAGCTGCTTACCTTTCTTGATCTCCCCAACACCCCTTATCAGCTTTCAGAGCCCTCTACCCCGCTTCCTGGTCCTTTGGCTGGAAAGCTGGGGCTTTTCCCACCTGATATGCTGCATGCATATGTCCTGTGACTGGGTCAGCCTCCAGGACCAAGCAGAGGGAGAATAAAGAATGAGAAAATGCAATGGTATTTCCTCCCATGTCTTCAGACCACAGCTCCTCCCGTCAGAGGGGAGGTTCCTCCTCAGAGTTCCAGGTGCTGGCCCCCGCTGCTGCAGATGCAGTTGCAGCTTCTGTCCTGAGGCTTGCTGCTGAGTGGGTGGAGGGAAAGAAAACACACACCAAGAAAACTCCAGGAATCCGCCCACTCCCCCTTTTCCCTTAGGGCTCCCTCCCTCTGCTCTTCCTGAGCTCTTATAATCCCTGCTGAGGGTGCAGCCTCAGGTCGTGGGCTGCAGGGTTTGTGCCCAGGCAGGAGGATAAAGAAGGAAAGAAACCCAGAAAACTCACACCTGGATTGGTCCTGCCCATTCTGCTTTCCTTCCCTAACCTTCCTGCCACCATTCACTGTGCAGAATCCTCCGACAGCGGCTCCACGCGCTCTGTCTGGGTTCTTGGTTGCAATTAGTAGGAGAGATCTGTGGAGTGTGTTGACTTCATCTTGGAACTGGAAGCCTGCAGCATAGATTTACAAGAGCAAAAGGCTGGAAACAGGCTCCGTGGCCATCAATACAGGAATAGTTAATTATGGTGAAGCCACACAGTGGAACATTAGGCAGCTATTCAAAGAATTAAGTGAACATACATGTAATGGCTTGGAAAGATTTCCATGGGAAGATTTTAAAACTTTTTATTGGCATATAAAATTCATACAGAAAGTGCACACATCAAAAGCGCACAGTTCAATAAATTTGCACGAATGAAGCACACTCGTGCACCCGGCACCTACATCAAGAAACGCTCATTACCATCCCCCCAGAAGGCCCTCTCGTGTCTCCTTCCAGCCACTATCTATGAAGTCATGGTGTCACAACTTCCTCCCAGTCACTGCCTAGGAAGTCACCACCCCCCTGACTTCAGCCTGACGGCCTAAATTCATTTCGTTGGTTCTTCAACTTCATACAAATGAATCACACAGTGTACGCTCTTTCCTTCATTTGATGACCATTATGATTGTGAGATTCACCAACATTGTTACAATGTGGTTGTATTTGTAATTTGTTTATTCTGATTATGATATAACATTCCATTGGGTGAATATACCAAATTTATCCATTTGACTAATTTCAAGTTTTTGGCCATTATGGATAGTGTTGCTATGAACATTTTAGCCCATGCCTTTGGTGAACATCTGTATATCCTCCTTAGGAGCATTGAGAGGGACCCTCATTTCCTCTATTAAGAGGAACAATTGTGCTGTAGGACCAGGATCTCCTTTTAAGGGAATGAGGCCAGGACCCCAATTTAAGAGAAGTGAAACTTCAGTCAGGGTTAAATTCTTAGCCTTGGCAAGTGCTTTAAGACCAGTGTTTCCTGATCGAGAAAAGTGAGCCCCTGAGACTCGGGATGGCACCTCTGCCCACGCACTTGAGCCCCCGATCCGCTCCGCTTCCCTGGACCCTCCAGGTCCACAGAAGCGGCTCATCCGCTTGTTAGGAGACAGCAGCTCTCCGTGTTGAAGATTGTACGGAAGTGAAAGGAAGCAGACCTCACAGGACACTGCCCACCTGTGAAGGGTCTACTTCAAGAATCTGCCCTCATTCTCCCTCCTGACCACAAGACCAATAACTTAGGTTAAAGTCAGCATGGCGCACCTGGGGATGTGCCGGGCTACAAAGGGAAGAGGAAACCAATATGTACTGGCAGGAACCAGAAGAGCATGCCTGGGAGTGGATCTCGAGGTACTGGCTCAGGGTGCTGGAATATAACGCTGAATTAGGAAGTCTGTCAACATAGGGGCACTCAGACACACAATATAGGGACACCCAACACACTTGCAAGCCTGGGAGACTGGTACTAGTGTGCAGCTGGGATGGTTCTTAGAAGCTTGGAAGCAATGAAGTCCCACATTAAACAAAGAAAAGATGCCAGAATGGCCATGGCAGAGCGTGGAAGGAGGGGTCAAAGGCTCAAAGAATGTAGTGTGCTAAAATGGAACTATTATATTTGACCTGGAAACCCACCAAATGCATGTTATCCTTCAGAAGTCATGGAGGACACTTGATTTACAGGAAAATAAGAAATATGCTGGTGAGGGGACATGAGCATTGTCAAGAGGCTTGGTAGTGGCTGTCGTCTCTGTGCTGGGTCCATGGTAGGTGATGCCATGACATAACTGAGCTGGTAAGATCAATGGGGCTATGAGAATTCCAGAACGGCAGAGAGCAGGTGGAAGCGCTCACCTGTCTGGGGCAAGGTGAGCATAATTAGTGGACCAGATAGCAAGTTCTGAATGGCGCCCACCTGCAGCGATCAGTGAAGACAACTAATAGAACAAGAGACAAGATCAAGATCCTAGAGGCCAGGGGCCGGCCACGTGGCAAAGTGGTTAAGTTCATGTGCTCTGCTGTGGCGGCCCAGGGTTTTGCTGACTCGGATCCTGGGCACGGATGTGGCGCCACTCGTCAGGCCACGTTGAGGCAACATCCCACATGCCACAACTAGAAGGACCTGCAACCAAGATATACAACTATGTATCAGGGGGGATTTGGGGAGATAAAGCAGGGGGAAAAAAAAAGATTGGCTACAGTTGTTAGCTGAGGTGCCAATCTTCAAAAAAAAAAAGATCCTAGAGGCCAGAGAGGTGACTCAGTGGCCATTTTCTTGGTTTCTGGAAACATAATAGAAATACATACACTTAGCAGTTGACACAACTCTCTTATTAATTTTTTGGCCTGTGAGGTAAGTGATTATATTTGGGAGGGTCAAGTGGAAGCCCCTGAAATTGCCCCTCTGCTGTGACCAGAACGGTAAATCAAACATAACCTCACATTCACTGAGAAATACCGAGATTAGTGCCACCCTCCAAGACCTTAAGGACACAGGGTGGTGGTTCCAGCGTATCGCCTTTAATTCACCAGGGACAATGGGCTAGTGAAAACCAAAGAGTGGCCAAATCGCAGCTTCTGTGCCAATAGCGGTCACTTTACTAGAGCAGATGAACACAGCCTGGTGTGTTGCGTGTGACTGCTGATTTGGCAAGTGTATCCTTGTCAATGCCCGTCAGGAAGGAGGAGGAACAGAGGCAGTTTGCCTTCACTTAGCATGGACAACAGTATACTTTTGTAGTCTTATTCCAAGCCTGTGTTAATTTTCTTCTCTGTCTCTGTGTAGTCCTAAGGAACCTGGGTCATCAGGACATGGCTCAGGAGATAGTTAGCCCACTGTGTTGATGATATCATGTTCACAGGACTTCATGACAAGAAGAGACAGCCAACCAGATGTGCTCCAGACACTGGGAGATAAACCCTACCCAGATTCAGGACCTACCGTGTCCGAAGTTTCAGAGATCCAGTGATCTGGGGCATGCTGGACGTACCCGCAAGGTAGATGTCCTGTAAAAGATATTGCCTTTGGCCATGCCTCCCTCTCACTGACCTGCCTGATAGAACTCAGGGGAGACTGAACTCAGAGTCAGCAGGAGTGTGGAGCGTGTGGGTGAGGAGTGGGACTAGAAACTGCGGCGGCCACTGGAGCTCGGTTCGAGGAGCAGTTCCCCAAGCATGCGTGTCCCGGCGTATTCCCCAAGACTCCGCAGGCAGACATCCCCTCCTAGGCCAAAGGGCAGAGAGCTTTTTAAGTCAATAAAATACCAGGGCAAACCATGCAGTTAGAGAGGATGCTGGAGGCCAGGTTCAATTCCCTTCTTTCTAGAATTTAGAAGACTCTTCTCTGCCTGCTCACCTTAAAGCGTAGCTTACAAGTCAAGAAGGGATCGAAGGCTCAAGAATTTGGCACCATAAAACAATGATTTTACACACTCCTGCTCCTACTTACTCAGAGGCCTCGGTCAGCTATATTTTGGCTCACTCTCAGTTATGATCGGACAACCAAGAATTACCAGACATTTGTGGAAGGCTTGTGACATCAAAGAAAAGGACCAAACCGAGCCAAGCCAACAACATGAGCACAGTGGGAAGGGATGTGATTCAGAAAACAGAAGAGAGTTTTAAAAACATCAGCGATCGGAGAACCAATAAAGGAGCTTTTTAAAATAAAAATGTAATTTCTAAAATAAGCATTTCATCCAAGGGTTGGAAGAGAAAATAAGAGCACAAAGACAAAACAGAAATCTCCCAAAAGGCAGAACAAAACCCACAAATACAAAAACACAAAAGAAAGAGACCTTCAGAATCGATTCAGAGAGGAGACGGGGGGGGGGGGGGGGGGGAGGGGGGGGGGGAGCAGGGGACGGAGGAGGGAGGGGACATCTGAAGGATGAAGGAAGAGGTTGGGAAAGCCACTTAGGAGGTCATCGGCACAAGCAGTTTCGGTGCCTCGAGGTGGCCATCAGCCCACAGCCACGGGAACTATGCAGAGAGATGGGAGGGGAAGCATCTTGGGCGAGATGAGGCTGAGGGGAAAAGACCACTTCTCCTTCTTATAATCTTCCCACGCTGGCCTCTGCTTCCGAGTGACTCAGGACCTCAGAGGAGGGCGTCCAGAGGGAGGGGCAGCGGGTAAGTCTCAGGGAGGGAGTCTGGCCCGGGGCCGGAAGGGCGGTCCGAGATGCACAGTGGTGGGGCTGCCCAGAGGGAGGTTGAGGATGGGGCTGTTCCCCAGCGAGCCTGGGTGTGAGCCCTGAGCGCTGCAGTCCAGCGTGTGGATCCAGCAGTCTCCGTCCCTTCCTTGGACCCGCCTAGGGAGCTCCTCTCCACACTCCCCGCTGCCGCCTCTGCCCACTCCTCCTGGCAGAGATCCCTCAGCTCCACATGTGCAAACCCGACCAGGCAGGGATCCTTTTTCTTTCCCACATGCACAAAGGTCTTGACGCAGATTCCACCACATACTATACAGAATGACACCCTCTTCCCCTAATATGTAAAATGCAGAAGTAGATGTAGACACAATAGGAAGTGATTGATTGAGAAACTCAAAAGTGACTTAAGCAGCTTCCCCCGAATCTTGAAGGGATTCCAGGGTTCACTCCTGAGCTTGGCTGCAAGTCCTAGAGGGTGTTGGGCGCTTGTTAGCACCAAGGATGGGAGACAGGACCGTGTGGCTGGCTCCTGTTCTGCTCCTTCTCTTCCTCCCGGGTGAGTGGGGCTGTGGCTAAGAAGCTGGAATGACTGAGGCTGGGCAGGAAACAGAGAGGGTCTGTTCTGCGGCGGGGAGACACGCCAGGGGACATGGCAGGGCCAATTCATTCAACCAGACACTTATTCGTTAAATAAAAACCAAGTTTCTGCTATCTTACAGGTCCTATATTAGGTGTTAGGAAACAAAAAATAAAACCAATTGCCCCCCTTTTAGGAGAGTGTTTCTCCACCCTGGCTGTTCTCCATAAACAGATGGACACACTAATGCGTGAATCCATCCTGGACGAACTTGCGAAGAGCACAGGTGCTCAGGCTCCAGCTGTGACCCACTCACCTTGGTGGAGCTTGGGGACTCGGATGCCTTGAAAGCCTCTGCAGCTGGTCTTGACTGGCAGCCAGAGCCGAGAACCTTTCTTCCTAAGAGCTCAGAGTACAGGAAGGAAGACAGCAGCAAAACCAGGGTGTTACAGGCTCTCTGGGGTGTTGCTTGACCCCGCGCATCGGCCTGCCTGAGTCTCTGCTCTGGATGAGCCAAAGAGCAGACGGTCTCCCAGTGAAGTAAGCTCAACAGCCAGGACACATACAGAGTGCTGTCACTGGGGAGGAAGGACCAGAGATTAGAAGGTGTCTATTTCTGGGTTCCATGTCAAGTCCTGGGGGGACAGCTGGTGCTGGATGCTCAGAGAAGACAGGAGCTAGGGAGGCAGAACCATCTGGCTGCCCCAGCTCTGCGCCTTCTCATCCTCCCAGGTGAGTGCCACTGAGGAATCGGAACCACGGGGCTTGGGGCAGGATGCGGAGAGAGTCTCTTCTTGGAAGAAGGTTATCATCGGAGGTAAAGTGACCCCATTTACTCATCCATTGACTTGGTCAACATATATGCAGGAGAGGAAACTCTGGTAGGGAGATTTGCATGCAGAAAATTTACCGGAGAAACTTGCATGTTATTAGCTTAATTTGGAAGTTAATATGGGTAAAATGGGTACATGTGTATTACTCAGCTTGAGCTTCCACAGCGAAATACCATAGAGTCAGTGCCTTAAACAAGAGAAATTTATTTTCTCTCAGTTATGGAGGCTGGGAAGTCCAAGATCAGGCTGCTGGCCGATTCAGTTCCTCTTTTTCTTTGTTCCAGAATCTTTTGTGTAAGATAGACATTATTTCTTCCTTAAATGTTTAGTAGATATCTCCATTGAAGCTGTGTAGGTCTGGAGTTTTCTCTTGAGGAAGTTTTTAATAATGAATTTGACTTAATTAAATAGTTGTAGGATTATTTGGGTTTTTTATTTCTTTTTGTGCTAATTTGAGTATATATTTTTTTAAGGAGCTAGTTATTCCATCTAAAGTTTCAAATTTATTGACATAAACTTGTTTAGATATCCTTTTATTATCTCATCATCTTGGTTTTTTATCTTCTTCTTATCTTTCTATATGTGCGGGATCTGTAGTGATGTCTCCCTTTTCATTCCTGATGTTGCGTAGTTAGACCTCCTCTCTTTCTATCATGAGTATCTTTCTAGGGTTTTTCTTTTTTAAGCAATTGTTGGCTTTGTTGGTCTTCTGTATTTTGCATTTATTTTCTTCATTATTTCCTTCCTCTACTTTTTTCCTGTTCTTCTCTTACTTCTGCTCTTTGTTATTTTTTTCAAGTTTTGAAATAGATGTTTGGCTTATTAAATTTACTCTTTTCTAATATATGCATTTAAAACTATAAAATGTTGACTCAAGGTGGAATGATGTCAGCATCATAGCAGCGTAAATTGTCCCTCCTTTTTGCCCATGCTTTTTAACAACTGAAATTTGGCACCCATCAATGAACAAAAGTGCTTCAGTGGGAGTTGTGGGATCCAGCACCATACACCAAAGGACCTGAAGGAGTCTTGCCCACTCGTGCATTAGGCAATAGGCAGACAGACCTCGGTAGAGGGTGTGGAAACAGCAGAAGCCAGTGAACCGGCCCCAGCACCTCTCAGCAGCAGACGGGGAAAATGTGGAGAGTGCTGACTTGGGCAGACACTCACAGATGACAGAGCCTTTGTAGAAATCCAGGATTCTGGAGAAGAGATCTCAGCATTTTGTTGGATAATCAACAAAAATGCATGTTTGGATGCACTGGAGAGGGTGGGAGGATCTTTGCTACAGCCCCCTCACCCCCAAGATGGCACGGCACGGGGCTGAATAGTCAGTCAAGAATACTTTGACAAAGTTATCCTTCAGAAATGAAGGAGAAATAAAGACATTCCCAAAAAACAAAAGCTGAGAGAGTTCATCACCTCTAGATCTGTCTTAAAAGAAATGCTGAAAGGAATTCTTCCAGCTAAAATGAAAAGATGCTAATTGGTAACACGAAAATGCTCGAGAATATATGTTACAATCTTGTTGTCTTGAATAGGACTGTTTTTCTTCTACGCTATATCTCGAAAGTTTTGATTTGTAGTATTTTTCTTTTCCTCGTTAAAATATCTAAAAATTTTTCTTGCGATGCTTTTCTTCACTCATTGGTATTTAGAAAAATATTTCTTAACTTATGAACATGTGGAAATGTTTTAGTTATGTTTTGTTATTTTGTTATTCTGTCAGTTGAATTATAGTCAGAGAACATACACAATCATTTCAATCCTTAGAAATTTTTAGAGACGTGTTTCATGGCTGATCTCTTTCACGGTCAATTTTTATAAACATTCTCTGCATGCTTTAAAAAAAAGCGTTTGAATTTGTTGCATTCATGAGTCGCAACATGCTTCTACTCCATCTCAGACTGCTGCTGCAACAATCACGCCTGTTGTTTATTGCCAGTAAATAAATTGTCAGAGTCTATCACTCCCGTGAATGGCTCTGGCTTTAGTTCAGTAAATTTAAAGAATTTTTGACGGAAGTCCCATTTAAGTTATTTCCACCAATCTGGGTGCCTTCAAGCAAAAGAATGACTGAAAATGCCACGCAGGCTAGTGTTGTCCTGGAGCAGGATGTTCAAAGAGAAGAGCTGATAAGGCATGTCATGTTTCTCATTTTTTAACTCTGGCTTGAATCCTTTCCTTGGGTTTAATAAAAGTCTGACAAGACACAAGAGGCATGGCATGGGTGCCGCTCTGTTTATAACTAACTTTGCTTGCTTCCATCTTACCAGATCACTTTCACTAGGAAGTTTGGACCTGGAATTTACAGCAATTCCAGGAGAAAATTGGCTCTGTGTGATGTGGATTCCATAGCACATGCAGACCATTTGGCATCACTGTTCTGGTCAGCTTCAAGGAGTTCCTGCCAGGGTGGTGGACTACAGCGTAACCACTAAGAACAACCTTTCAAGAGCTGTGTGATGTGGATGCTTTGGCCGAACCTCCCGAGGTCATCAGTGCAAAGTCAGGGCAGCAATCATTCTCCTGTGGAAATGGGTCCTCTGGTATTTCCTCCCCATCAGACCAGCATAACACAGAGATGGCTGCAAAAGGACATTGCTGGGAATATAAAGATTTATCGGCTATAGATGGGGGAGAGGATGAATTACAGGAAGCTAGTATTGCTCAGTGTCCACATTATTGTATCTTTGAGGTCCGTAGTTGTGCTCTTAGGTGATTTGCCTGGTGGTTTTTACCAGTAGAATTTTGAAGGACAAAAGGTCTGTCTTGTGGAAAGTGCATTCCTTCCTCGACTGCTATTCACCTGAGCATGCTCTTGGATTTATTGGAGCTATTTGCAATGCAGGACGCTGTGGCCCTGCCCTCAGGGGAGGAGGTGACAGGTACATGGATTTGTGTTTTCCAGGCTCATTTGCCATCATGGGTCCAAAAGTAATGAGAGGCCCAGAGCGGGGCTCGTTGACCGTGCGGTGTCGCTACGGCCCAGGATGGAAGACCCACAGGAAGTGGTGGTGTCGAGGAGCTGATTGGACTAGCTGCAAGATCCTTGTTATAACCACTGGATCAGAGCAGGAGGTGGAGCGGGACCGTGTGTCCATCAGGGACGATCAGAGAAACCTCACGTTCACCGTGACCATGGAGGAGCTCAGGCGAGACGATGCAGACACTTACTGGTGTGGGATTGAGAGAACTGGAACTGACCTGGCATTCCAAGTTAAAGTGACCATTGACCCAGGTAAGAGTGTGTGTTTGGATGTGTCTCTTCAGGGCCTGCTCTGTTCTGGTCCCTGAGGTCCCTCTCCAGTGACTCAGCTGTCACTCAGAGTGAACTGTCATAGAGGGCGCTTGAGTCCTGAGGTCTACCTGACTGACCGCCTGGGATCGGGAGAGGCAGGGCCTCTTTAGATGCTCTCCTGGCTCCTAGGGCCTCCTCCAGGATGGGCTCAATCCTTTCTAGGCACATGCTTTTCCTCTGCACAGCTCAGTGCCTGAGTCTATTGCCTGTAGAGATCAAGGCGATGGTCCCCGTTTCAGCCCATAGGCCAAAGGGACCATCTTCCATGGGACCCAGAGACCCCACCTAACAACTGCCAATGCTCTTCTGGGACTTCTAGAGCTCAGATGTCCCTGCTATTTGTGAAGTTTGGGGCTGGGACTTCATAGCTGCTGTCCCCATTCCATATCTAGTCTCGGGGGAAAGAGGCCCAGCACAGTCGTGATGCTGTAGTTAATTGCTGAGGTCTGGAAAGACCTCCACAGTCGAAAGGCTGCATTTCTGGTGTCTGAAATCCCATCACGAGCCATTCACATGTCTGGACTTAGTGATGTTCTCTTCCTAAGTCCTTCTCGAATGCAAGCACTCCTGGGAGGGGCAGTTCAGAGGTCCCAGTGCCTCAATTTTCACAAGTCCCTCTGTTGGGCTCTGCTTCTGCTGACCCTCAGACAGGCAGTACCAGCTCACGGCACACTTGTGGCAAAGGGGGAGCACATGTCACAATGTCCCCATCACCCCTGGAACCTGTGAGGTATGTTATACTGGCAAAGCGCAGCACAGTCGTCATCTCATAGAATCCTGACAATATTCCTGAGAAGTAGCTGTGCCCATCGTGGAAGCTTAATAACTTGCCCAAAGTAAAGGATCTTCCTGAACCTTATGATTTTGTTCGGGGCTGGTCCTGACCTTAGACGTCACAGATCTTGCATGTGTTGGCCACTGGGCAAGCCCCTATTGTGCTCCTGTCCTTGCTGGATAAATAAGACAGGGTGACGCATTGGCTGAGCCCTTGTCATGAGCAGCAGGAGTGTTTAAGTCCAGCTGAACTCCAACTCCCTCGTCCTGAGCCATCCTGGGCCCCCTCTCACCTTCCAGGGCCTGCTCAACGTCCTCCCTGGACCCGTGCCCAGCCCCACCTGCCTCTGAGGCTCTGCGTCTCCTGGAGGCCATGGAGATATGAGCGGTCCAGGCTATCAGCCCCTCCCCATGGCCCTGCTCCAGGCTCCTCAGGCCAGGGCAGCCCTCAGGCCCCCAGACTCAGAGCCACGTGCAGGGCTGCAGGTGTGTTAGCAGGCAGAGTAGTGTGTAATCTGGTCTGTATGCCCAGCGCCAACTACAGCGTCGACCACCACCGCCATGTCCACAGCACCAGTCACCCCAGAAGAGACCCGAGTCTCCCCAACTGTGACCAGCCACCACTCCGAGAGCAGGTAAGCCAGCTCTGATGCTGCTGTTCCCTGTGCCCACTTGGCCCAAACTCTTCCAATAGGGAGACGCTTTGTGGTCCCAGGTCCCAGCCAGAGCTTGTCTCTGGACCCTCAGGCTCCTTCGAGAGGCTGATGCTGTGGGGGGCTCTTCCCACTTGCTCTCAGGTGGCACAGTGTCCTTAGCAATCCCCAGATCCTTCCTCCTGGAGCTCAGTGCAATTTGTAGGTCTGTTGGATGATTCATTCATCCATCCCGTTTGTACTGAGTAACTTCTCCATGGCTGGCACCGTATCCAGCTTCGGGGACAGAGACATGGAGCATCCCCCTTGGAACTCAGAGATCAAGTGCTCAGTGTGGGAGACTGACAAGCAGGCAGTCAGTGCAGATGGCATGGCCAGTGTGTGTGGGCACAGGGGTTGTGGGGACACAGGGATGATGGCTCTCGGTCCCAACTGTGGGAGAACAGGGAGGGCCTGGGGAAGACCTCTTTCCCTTGGTTACTGTTATGGCAAGAACAATGACACTGATATTTCCTTGTGTCTCTAGAGCATGTGGCAGCTCACAGAGGGCTTTCCTGCCCATTATTCTATCAGTTCTTTGACCTGGCCTACCCCACCTCATGAGGAGCAAAAGGCAGACATGCATGCTCCCATTTTACAGAGGAAGAAACTGAGCCTCACTCATGCTTCTTAGTGCCCTGCCCAGCTATTGAAGGCAGAGGAGCTTTCTAGAAGCTCAGGGGCCCTTTCATTTCTTCCTTTTACTCTCCTTGGCCCTCTTGACTTTGTTTCTAGATCTGCCGCGATCTCCTACTGCTGGGCCTTCCCACAGAATTCCCTAGGGGGATCCCCAGTCTTTATACCCCCAGGGATCCCTTTCCTTCCATTTTTCCATTTGTTTTCTGTTTTGAAAGTTCCTTTCTACCAAACTGCTTTCAATAACTAATAGCTAAGGTGTTTCTTCATTTTATGAATCAAAGGCATATGTAAGTGCCAGTTAGGGTCTTTGGTCAGCATGAGATGGATAATTCATTCATTTATTCAACAAATAACCCTTGAGGACCCATTCATGCCCAGCATCGTGTTAGAGAGATGAAAGGATACTGGGATGAGCAAATAATCAAGCTGTCTACCCCCAGGTACTTACAATCAAGAGATGATTAGTGTACCAAATAGAGTTAATTAATTAATTGATTGATGAATGCATTCTGCAATCTTCCACGAATAGCGATGAATAGGAGGTAGTCCTTGTATCAGTCAGCTCGGGCTATAACAATGGGCCACAGGCTGGGCGGCTTCGACAACAGACGTTTATTTTTGCGCAGCTCTGGAAGCCAGAAGTCTGAGATCAAGGTGCCGGCAGGGGTGACTCCTTTAAGGCCATCTTCTCCCTGTGTCTGCGCATGGTTTCCCCTCTATGTGTGTCTATGTCCTACTCTCTTATTCTTCTCATAAGGACTCCAGTCGTTTCCCTCCCAATAGAGCAAGCAAGAGGGAGACAGTAAGAAATGAGGAAGGAGAGTTTGTGGGGAGTGGAGGCCATTGTCAGGGCCGTTGTGGGGTCCCAGGCTTGCCCTCACATAGATTCTGGGAACCCAGGACCTGGGCACAGGGGGAGCTGAGAAGAGGGAGCCTGGGAGGCAGATCATTTCCTGTCACCATGTCCCTCCCACAGGTCCCTGCTCAGCAGCGTCCACTTCCTGCTGCTGCTCTTCCTGGAGGTGCCCCTGCTCCTGACCATGCTCAGTGCTGTCCTCTGGGTGAACAGACCTCAGAGAAGCTCCTGGGGGACGCAGAGTCAGCTGGGTCATGAGAACCAGTAACCCCTATGCTCATCGATGTCTTGTCCAGACAGAAAGACCCCCAAACAGAAGAAAAAGAAATTTTTGTCAGGAAATGACTGTGGTCAGCAGTGACTGTGTTTCCAGAGGCAGCGTGGAAAACAGTCCCATAGGCCACAGGGACCTACAGCTGTGATGCCCGGGCCTCTGGGACTCTCTCTGGTTTCTCTCTTCTCTGCAAAGTCCCCGCCTTCCTTCTTCCTGAGGCCTCCAATGCAGTAGAAAATATGGCTAGAAACACTTAGAAAATGCCTTTCCCCAGGGCCCCAATGCTTTGGAGGACGAACATCATCTCAAGTCTGTAAGCCACCTGCAACGTTAACGGACTTTCTTTTGCATTCCATGGGGTTCAGGGCTCCAGCTAATAATGAGTTTCAAACTTCTAGACCCCATGAAAATGGAAAAACTGAACTAAACCCTGGTAATATGCCAACCACGAGTGAAGACCTGAGGACTAGGGTTCCTCGCCCTGATGCATTTGTGCCCCTTGTGGGGAAGGAAATCCTGGCCCCAGCTCCTTCCCTCGCCTCCTGGACGCTGCACTCCTGAAGATGAGATGGCATCACGTCCCCTAAATGTCACCATAACTCGTCCTGTTAGTATCTCCAAATTTTCTTCCCTCTTTTGAGAGTATTCAGTTTGGCTGCCACTCTCATTTTGGGGCACACAGGGAGATAAGCCACACATTTTGGGGACTGTGGAGTAATCCGTGAATCAGACGCTGAAGCTATTACAGATCTGGCAACTGTGAGCCAGGGGTGGCTGGGGGCTGGACAAGGCCAGGATATGTCTCCTTAGCCTTCTAAAGAGCCCTAGACTAAGATCCTGGATGTGGATGCAAGCTTCTCCCGAGGGTTGACTGTGGAGGAAGAGAGGCGGACACCAGTAAGCTGCTCCATAAAGAGAAAAGGAAAACTCTCTCCTTCCTCTCAAGTTCCCCCCCTGGACTTTTACTGCTGGGCAGCTTCAAGACCAAAAAAGGGGACCATTAGAGCAGAGGGACAGCCGACCAGGGGCAGGAGAAGCAGCCTCATCTGATTCTATCTGTATCCTTGAACTTCTGTACCTTCAGAATATTCTAGGTGTGGATCATCAAGTGACAGTTTTTTTTCCTGGGACACTGTGGGTTTTTCAGTTGCAGATTGCAAGATCTCTTTATTTCAGGATAGTTTTTCATTCAATTAAATTATTTTTACTTTTGGCCTATTTCTTCTCTTCTTAGAGAACGGCCAGCGTCCTTTCGTGGAATCGGCTTTCTCTCTCTCCTGTACCCAACTCTGTGTCTCCAAGCATTTTTCTATCGTGTTCATTTAGTCTTCACCTTACGAATTCCCAAAAGTCATCACATTTCTG
The DNA here is from genome assembly GCF_021613505.1 of Equus quagga. NCBI lineage: Eukaryota > Metazoa > Chordata > Mammalia > Perissodactyla > Equidae > Equus > Equus quagga. Next base: position 109,258,152 of record NC_060277.1, on the reverse strand, counting down.
CACTCTCAGTTTTGTGCTTCTTTCCCTGGGATCTTTCTCCCAGCACGCGAACTTAACCACTCAGCCATGGGGCCAGCCCCTCAATAGAATTTTATAGAAATTTTTTAGCTCTCCCACATTGTTTTTAAGTTCGTTCATAACCTTTTTAATATTTTTCTTTGCAATTGTAAATCCTTTCCCCCAGTGAATTGTCTAAGTGGTCTGTTGCTGATACATAAAAATGCTATCAATTTTAATGTATTTTTCTGGAAAGGGCCAACTTACTGAAACTCTTTGGTTGGTTGGTTGGTTTGAAATAGTTTGTATTGACTCTCTTTGCTAAGTGATTAGAGCAAATACATTAATAATGGCTCATCTCTGTCTCTGAGGATCTCCCTGCCCCACTCTGGTGTGGGGCCTCTGTGGCCCTGTTTGTCTTATGTAACATGCCAGCACCCTCCACAACAGCCACAGGACAAGGAGCTGGACTATTCTGAGCTCTGTTGATGTTCCTGGACTTAATTTTAAGAAGAATAGGAGCCATTGAAAGGTGTGGTTGTTGTTGTTCTAAAGATCATTCTGCCTCGAGTATGGGAAATGGACTGGATTTGGGCAAAACTGGAAGCAGAGAGAATATTAGGGCACAGATGCAATAATACGGAGGAAATCATAAGGGTACCTGGACTTGGGTATCTGCAATGGGTGTTGAGAGGAGGGGATACATTTAAGAGATATCTGGAAAGCGCCATCTTCAGGAGCTACTGAATGATTGACCGCGGGGCACGTGGGAGAAGAAGGGCTTGAAGGATGACATCCGAGCTTCCGGCCTGAGCAGTGGGGGGGACGGGGATGCCATCTACTGATCTTGGGCACACAGGAGAAGGAGCCAGTTTGGAGGGGGAGGGAGAGGAAGAATGCAGTTTGGATAGGTTGAGGTGCCAATGACACATCCCAGAGGGGATGCTGAGTAGGTGGTTGGATGCATTGATCTGAAACTTTGGAAAAATCTGTGAAGAAATAAATGACAACAAAAATACTAACAAATCAAATACAACAAAACATTGAAAAGATCATACACCATGACCAAGTGGGATTCATTCCAGGGATGCAGGGATGGTTCAACATCCCCAAATCAATCAACGTGATACACCACATTAACAAAATGAAGAGTAAAAATCACATCATCATCTCAATAGATGCAGAGAAAGCATGTGACAAGATACAGCATCCATTTATGATAAAAACTCTGAATAAAACGGATATTGAAGGAACGTATCTCAACATGATAAAGGCCATATATGTCAAAGCCATAGCTAATATCATTCTCAATGGAGAAAAACTGAAAGCTATCCCTCTGAGAACAGGAACCAGACAAGGATGCCCGCTTTCACTACTCTTATTTAACATGGTATTAGAAGGCTCAGCCAGAAAAGGGATCCAAATTTTGAAGGAAGAAGTGAAACTGTCACTATTTGCAGATGACATGATTTTATGTATAGAAAACCCTAAAGAATTCACCAAAAACTTTTAGATATAATAAATGAATATAATAAGTTGCAGAATGCAAAATCAACATACAAAAATCAGGTGTGTTTTTAATCACTAACAATGAAGTAGCAGGAAGAGAAATTAAGAGTACAATCCCATTTACAATGGTAACAAAAAGAATAAAATATCTAGGAATAAACTTAACCAAAGAGGTGAAAGATCTGTACACTGAAAACTATAAAATATTGTTGAAAGAAATTGAAGAAGACACAAAGAAATGCAAAGATATTCTGTGCTCTTGGACTGGAAGAATTAACATAGTTAAAATGTCCATACTTCCTAAAGCAATTACAGATTCAGTGCAATCCCTATCAAAGTTCCAACAACATTTTTCACAGAAATAGAACAAAGAATCCTAAAACATATATGGAACAACAAAAGACCCCAAATAGCCAAAGGAATCCTGAGAAAAAAGAACAAAGCTGGAGGCGGAACATACAATGGAGAAAAGAAAGTCTCTTCAACAAATTGCGTTGGGAAAACTAGCTATTCCACTGCTGGGTATTTATCCAAAGAACATGAAAACATGAATGCATAATGATACATGCACCCCTATGTTCACTGCAGCATTATTCACAATAGCCAAGACTCGGAAGCAACCTAGGTGCCCATCAAGGGACGAATGGATAAAGAAGATGTGGTGTGTATACACAATGGAATACTACTCAGCTACAAGAAATGATGAAATCCGACCATTGGTGACAACACGGATGGACCTTGAGGGTGTTATGCTAAGTGAAATAAGTCAGAGGGAGAAAGTCAAATACTGTAGATCTCGCTTATAAGTAGAAGATAAAAACAGTGACAAACAAACACATAGAAACAGAGTTTAGATTGGTGGTCTCCAGAGGAGAAGGGGGCAGGGAGGAGGGGAAAGGGGTGATTAGGCCCATGTGTGTGGTGATGGATGGTAATTAGTCTTTGGGTGGTGCACATGATGTAATCTACACAGAAATTGAAATATAATATGTACACCTGAAATTTATGTAATGTTATAAACCAATGTTACCGCAATTTAAAAAAAAGAGAAACAAGAAAAAAAAGGAAAGACACGATGTGAGAATATTGATGGTAAATAAGATTGCGGATGGCATGAGACAGCACAACGGAAATGAATAGAATAAGAAGAGACAGCCTAAGATGGAAATCTCAAGAGTGGACAAAATTTAAGAGGAAGAAGTTTCCCAAGGTAGACTGAAGCCGTCAGAGAACTAGGAGAAAAACCTGAAGAATTCAGCCACAGAGAATGCAGGGCAGTGGGGGAGGGGATGCTACAAAGAGGTCAAGTTATTCAAGGACTGCGACTTGAATTTCACAGCAAGGGGATCCATGGGGACTCTGAGGAGTGGGGGTGGAAGCCCTGTTTCAGTGGGTTGAGGGGTGAGGTGGAGGATGGGGAGAAGGTGGAGACAGTGAGAGTGAGAGTATATACCTTTTTAAGAAGTTGCAGGAAGATTTGGTAGGGGAGAAAATGTGAAGTCAGGCGAAGTGTGTGGGGAAAATTAGTGTATCAGTGAGAAACCACGCATTGTCTACACCCCTGAGGATGCCGCCTGGATTCCCAATTCTACTCGGACGGAAGCTGTTTCACAGCTCTGCCTCCCTCGGCACGTGGACCTGTAAAGGTGTCTGTTCTTCTGACTCTCTTTTGAACCAGGTATACATCTGGCTGGTTCCCTCACTGATTAATGAGTTGAATGCAATCTTTGATGCATGCTGATTTTTACATCTGTATAAGAGAGACGATTTTAACTTTTCTCTGGAAAATCATCCTATCACAGATGTTTTACTTTTTTGTTGCTTATGTTTAAGTTGGGAGAATGTTGGGTTGTTCAAAGCAGGAAGAATCCAGATGTTGTCTCCTCCCTGGGGACATGGGATGGCTCTCACTCCTACACAGAGGGCCTTGCTCCCTCTGCAACCACAGTTCTGGCACATTTCTTATCTCAAAGTCTGGAGCCTGAAAATTGTTCCCTCTGGTCTGAGAGCCTGTCTCTGGAGGTCCTCATGGGGACAGTGGGCTGCACGGTGGACTCCCCTGGGCAGGCTGACTCTGTCTCCCTCCAGAGCCCCTCTGAGGCCTGTTCACCCAGAGGACAGCACCGAGCATGCTCAGGAGCAGGGCACCACCAGGAAGACCAGGCTCAGGAAGTGGATGCTGCAGAGCAGGGACCTGTGAGGACACAGTGACAGGCAGCGAGCTGCCTCCTCAGGTCCTCCTCGCTTTACCTCTCCCGTGTTCAGGTGATGTGGCCCCATAACCCATGGCAGGAAGCTTGAGAGGGACAGTGGCCAGGGCAGCCAACCACTGAGGGATTGCATCGCCCATCCCTTCAGTTCAGCGCTGGGCCTGAGTGCACAGCAAGACCCTGTGCTGCACGTCCTGGGAGGGCTGGGCCGGGTGGAGGCGCGGAGGCTGCGTGGACCTGGGAAGGAAAGCAGGAGGGAGACACGGGAGCCCCAGGGCTCCAGCCCAGTAGGTCCGGCTCCCAAGAGGCAAGGGCTGCAGGGCAGTGTTGCAGGTCCTCAGACACCTCACCCTGGAGGTAGGCCGTGCCTCCCCACCCCTCAGTGCTTGCGTGCAGGCTGGCACCTTCTTCGGGGAAGGACGAGTGTCAGCTGGGCTCGTGGAACTCCCTGTGGACAGACACACATCAGACCTTCAGTCTCTCCTGACTGTCCCCTCCGCACACCAAGCTGGGCTTTGAATCGCTCACTAGGGAAGGGGTGGGGAGACACGATCCTGTGGCCGAGGGGTCCCTGAAGCCAGCCTCAGGCCTGGGGGGAGCCGGGCGACTCCTCCCCTGAGCCTGACACAGCACCTTGCAGGCTAGGGAAAGACTTCCAGACCAGAACGCGAGCACGGCCTCCAGTGAGCATCACGTCCCCAGCTGCCCCATCCGCACTTGTGCCTTAGCCGGGGAGGGGCTGGCCGAGAAAGCCCCCGAGATGGGCCTGGGGCTCCTCACAGGCATTCTTTGTGGCCACGGTGGATCACACCAGATTATGCTAGAAGACACTGCTCTGGCATTTCCCCAGGAGTAAGTGAGCACAGGACGGGGTGGAAAATGCAACTCCTTCTGGTCTAAAGACCTGGAAGAGAGTGGCCTGGCTTTGTATTTCTGGAGCAGGGACATCCAAAGCCATGCACTGGGGTCTGGGCCTTCTCAGATCCTGGATCATTTCCTGTATTTCTTGAAGACCAGCCACCCTAGGCCATCTCTAAACACTGGGATGCTGAGTGGAGCCCCTGCCCCCAAATTTGGGCTGTTCAGAGAGGGCAGTAGAGGTGGCGAGCCACAGCAGCTGTTTTGGGGCCATGAGAACAGAGGGGGAATTCTGTCTCTCAGAACCCAAGACTCAGCTGCCTCCCTCCTTGTTCTTGGCCAGGATCCCTCTGGCCCCAATCCACTGTGTTATCATCAGAGACTAGGTCTGACAAAAGGACACACAGAGACAAGCAAATACAACACCACACAGCCTCTCAAATCACCGGTAACCAGAGCTGGACTCACTGGTTTTCCCTGAAGGCTTGTCAGGTATAAAAGCGTGGGTCCTCAGACCTCAGCCCAAGACCTGGAGTGGGAGGGTCTCACCTGGGGAGACAGGCACCACCACCTGGACCACAGGATAAGGACTGAGTCCATCCAGTCCATCCATCACCAGTCCATTTCAGTGCCTCCCTAGCAGGCTTCCTCAAGGTCTGCATGAAGGTTCTCTGTGGTCACCATGAAGATGAGGGCCTCTAGACGGTCTCTGATGGACACCAGGCCTCTCCTCTGCTTTCTCTCCAATTCGATGGCTTCCACAAGTCTCTCACAGGCAACAAGGTACTGTTTGCACCAGAACTTCGTGTTCATCCTGAATTTCTCCTCATACAGAAACAGCATGCTCAGGGATCGCCCTTGGTACCTGCCACCTTCTTGGGGCCCCTCAGAAGCCAAGGGCCTGGCAAGCACAGATCAGTGTCCTTCTCCTAACCCAGACAAGGGAAAGGGTCATGGTCAGCTTGTGGGAGGCTCCTTTCGATAGCTGGTACCCGCCTCCCACTACGAGGATAAAGCAGCCCCTACCTAGTGATCCGAGGAGAAGCCACTGCCCCCTGCCTTTGGTGATTATCTTTGTAAACAACATCGTACCTTTATTGACAGCCACTGCGTGCCAGGCAGGCACACTCAAGTCTCCCTCAGGCATCTCCTGATTCTAGACAAACGGAGCTTGAGAAACCGCACAGGTCATTTAGTCCACCCCTCCACACTACACCGGAGGAAACAGGCCAGACAGCAGGCCAGGGCACCCCCTGCCTTGGAGTGACCCTGGTCTCCTGGTCGCCGCCTCCTCCACTTGCAGGGTGACAGCCCCTGAGGAGCCTTGAGGGGACCTGCACCCCAGGTGTCCCTGCCCCAGGTCCATCGGGGTGGGGAGCTGGGACTCACTTGCATTTTCCAGACTGCTGGCCCAAGCGCCCCTCTCCACGGCGGGCACCACGACGAGGGCATCTCTGAGTGTGCCGTGCTGGCACGATGAGGAATTCAAGACCTTTGACAAATACTGACACAGAGAGCCGTGTCGTCAGCCAAGGAAGAAGAATGAAGACTTTCGGGCCAGAGGCGGTGGCAGGCAGAGGTCGAGTGTGCATCTCTGATCGACTTTGGGACTGACCGTCACAGTGACCACGGAGACCCTTCCTGAGAAGGAAGCGGGCATCGACTGCTCTGGGATTAGAACAGGACCGCTTAGACGCGGAAAGAGGATTGCGGCCTCTCCTATCGGCAAGGGGAGACAGGCGATTGTCCCAGTTAAGTCCCTCCTTTGCTCCATCCCCAGGGCTGACTCTCCCAGTGCCTGAGAACTGAACAGCTGGACCAGAGCTGAGCTGCGACGACTTGAGACGGACTGTGTGTGTGTGTGTGTGTGTGCGCGCGTGTGTCTGAGATCCTGGCCTCTCCCCCGGCTTTGACCGAAGTCTCAGTGGGCCTGGAGGGTTCTGAGTTTTATGCTTGTGATGGTAGTTGGGTCCTCAATTCTCAAGTCACCATTAGTCAGTCTCAAGTCAGATTTAGCGTTTTTACTAGGTGTCCTGCATTTTATCTGGCAGCTCTACCTCAGAGCCAGCAGGATGTGGGACCCATGTCGGGAACTCTGAAGGAGTCTCTCTTTTTCCCTGGGACAGGTTTGGCTTTCCCTGGAGGGGTTGTGGCCCATCTTAGCAGCCCAAGGCCCAGGGTCTCTCTCCAGCTGCCCTGGCACCCTCACGCCCTGTGTCCTCTTCATCTCAACTCTCTACCACTTGTGCCCGCCCTCGGTTCCTTCCTCAGCCTCCACGTCTACTTCTCTTCCTTTTCTGGCCCTGGGAAACCCCAGGTTCTTACATTTTTGGGAAGAAGCCCTTGTGAGGAACATGGGTCTGTTGACTTCTGTGCCTGCCCAAGAGGCGGTCCCCAATGTCCCTGTGAGGTTGCTGGGCCTCCTCCTGCATCTTCCTCTTTGTCTCTCTGCTCTGAGACCCTTCATCTGGCTGGAGGGGGCTCTGAGAGGCCCCTGACTCTCCCCTCGGGCAGAGGCCGCGGTAACGTGGGCAAGCTCACCATTTGATTTTCAGTTTCAAAAAGCTCTCTTATTCCCTGAAGATTTCTTTTAAAGTCAATCCTATTTTAGTTTTGGCAGAGTAACATCCCTTGTTTTTTGAAATATGTTAATTTTATGTTTTAAATTGTTGTTTTAGTTTTTTTCTGCTCCTGCGTTGTCTCTGTTCCCTGAGTCCTCTCTTCTGCATGTTTTGGTCTCTTTTTCCACATTGAGACTGCTGCGTCCTCACGGAACCCCACTTCCTCCTCCTCCCAGACACACAGAGATCACCAGTGTCCCCTGCAGGGAAGCAGGGCCTTGAAATACAGAAGTCGTGATGGTGACTTCCAGGCCAGGCCCTAAATTCTATCCCCACTGCATCCTCCACGTTCTCCCTCTTGCGCCCCCTGTTGGCCGGATGCTGAGAATCCAGCGGAAGCCCTAGGGGATGGTGAGGTCAGGTCCTGAGACAGGAGGAGCCTGGACCCGGAATCATCTCACGGAGGGCCACCCACCAGACGCCCAGGAGGCGCCTCTGTAAGCCAGAAACCAAGTCTGCTGTGCTGCTCCAAGGGGTGCTGTGCTCTGTCAGAGCAGCGAAACTAGCCAAACGGAGGCTTTTCCCAAACATCCTCACAACGCGTCATCAGTAACGAGTGAGAGATGGGTGAGGTGTTTGAAGACTGTGCGTCAGGGCAGAGTCCTCTGAGCGATGCCTCCCCCAGCCTTCCCCGGATCCACAGCCTTTCTCCAGCCATCTCTCCAGAAAATGAATTCCGTGCCTGTTCGGCCAGTGGAGGAGGGAACCTAGGAGTCTAACTGCTCCTCGCACAGGCCTTCAGAAGTCCCTCCAGATTCAGCAAATTCCTCCCGCATTCACTCTCACGACCCTGAGAGGAGGTCCGCTCTCAAGGTGGCGTGTGGGAACTGCCTGCGTGACCACAGAGCAGCTTGGGTGGGGCTGGGGGTGGGAGCCCCAGCGCCCGGGTCAGGCCTGGTCTGGCTACAGGGAGACGTTGCTCCCAGGACATCGTCCAGCCCCTTCCATGAGCATCGTATTCTGTGTGGAGTCACAGCCACGCAGGTGCCCTGCACACAGTGGGGAGAGCCGGGCCTCTGTGCTCTGCACCCTCAGCCCCCGTCACTGCCTCTGTCCCCAGAGCTCCAAGGGACACCTGGCCCCCGTGTTCCCGGCAGTGAGTGCCAGGTGTGCACGATGTTCAGGACACATCCACCCGGGCAACCACCAGGGTAAGGGACCTGCTTGTGTGGTTCCTTCCCCGACTGAGGCTCCTCATTCATTCACTCATTCATTGGAGCACCCCCTGCATGCCAGGCACTAGTCTAGGCACTGGGTAGACATCAGTCAGCAAAGCAGAGCAAATCCTTGCCCTTACAGAGCTGACATTCCAGTGAGGGGGACAGTGACCAAAGAAATCAGTGATAAGTAGCTGACTATAAATGCCATGAAAAGCACAGTAAAGCAGAAGAAAAGGGACAGGGGCTCCTGGGGATGCGGTGTGGTGGGCAGCAGGCACTGCTAGTGACGGTGTATTTTGTACAGGGAAGTAAGGAAGACCATTCTGATAAGGTGACACTTGTGGCAGAAAACTGAGGAAGGGGGGTGCCAGCCTAGCAGGGCAAGACAACTCTGGGTCAGTGGAGCAGCGAGTGCAAAGGCCCTGAGGCAGGAGCCCAAAGCAGAATCCTGACACTCTTCTGGTCAGCAGGACCCCTGGGCTCCCAGAATCTCTTTCTTCCTCCCTCCCCATGGCTGTGTAGGAAATATCAGGCCGATTTTAAACATCTCAGCTCCCTGAGATGGGATCAAGGGCTGCTTAGCGGAGGTCTGTTAGGCATCCATTCAGAAAGTTCCCGTTGAGTGTTTATTGGCACCCACGCTAAGCACTCAGCAGTCCCAGGACAACACCGCTGCCCAGGAGGTACACATGGCACGGTTTTGCCAGGTGCCCAATAGCTGAGTGTTCAGATTTGCTGAAGCCAAATTCCACCATCACGGAAGACGTTTCTGAGACACAAAAACACACTGGAAACGCTATCAAGAAGACATGCACTTATGGTACAATTGCGCTAGTTAATGTGTAGGTAGTTGAGTTTTGCAAGTAAACATATGACACAGGAACAACACTCTCAGCATGGTCAGCGGCCGGCAGTGTTCCTGCGGCTCCATACGCACAGGGCCTCCAGAGCCGGGCTCACGGCTGAACAAGGGAACCACTCTTGTGCCTCCAGCTCCGTGACAAGGCCATGCCCGCCTCCGCCGGAACAGAAGGCGTTTGAGTCCTGCCTACTTAGCTCCCGAGGGTGCAGTGCTGGCATGGTCCCTGTAGAAAGGTGAGTAGTCCCAACACCTGGAGCCCGGGAATGTAGCCTAATTTGGAAAGAGGGTCTTTGCAGACTTAACTGAACCAAGGATCTTGAGTTGAGATCACTTGGATTATCCAGGTGGGCCCTAAATCCAATGACTTGTGTCCTAATAAGAGACAGAAGAGAAGAAGACACAGGCAGAAGGGGAGGCCTTCTGTGTGCAGACAGAGGCAGAGACTGGAGGGATGCTGCCACAAGCCAAGGAGTGCCTGCAGCCACCGGCAGTTGGAAGAGACAAAGCGGGATTCTCCCTACAGCCTCTGGAGGGAGCTGCCGACTTCTTGATTTCGGACTTCTGGTCTCCAGAGCTGTGAGAGGAGAAAGGTCTGTGGTTGTAAGTCCCCAGAATTGTGGCCATTTGTTTCAGCATCCCTGGGAAACCAATACAGGCCCCAAAGGTGGCCCCCTGCCCAGTGGGAACCCCAGGACTGAACATTGAGCAAGTTATGGCTGAGGCCACTCTTCCTTCCGGGAACACGGGCCTGGGCCACCCAGCGGCCCTCTGGGGCCAGCCTCTGCAGCCAGGCTGGTTCCTTGTTCACTCAGTTGTTCATTCAACAAACAAGCCTTAAACACCAGCTGAATGCCCGGTGTAGGCAGCAGGGAGGTTTGTGCTGGACAAACCGGGCAGGACTGTTGTGGTTGCATGGCTTCCACCCCAGTGAGGGAGGTGGAAGGGCAGGAGCAAAGGAAGAAATGAACGTGTGACACAGCATGGGATGATCCCGCAGGACATAAACGGAGTCCAGTGATGGAGTGAACAGGGGTGGCCTCTAGGAAGTGTGGTCAGGGGCCACTTCTCTAAGGAGGTGACATGAGCTGGAAAGGATGAGGATGAGCAGGCCATGGGAAGTGGGAAAGGAGTGCAGGTGCTAGGACCCCCAGGGGAAAGGGCACAGGGGCTAGAGCATAAGGCTCTGCTCTTGTGGAGGCTGCTGCCTCCCCAGGAAACAAAGGCCATGAAACAGGTCAATGACAACACAGGTATTGTCAGAAGCATCAGACAGAAGCATCGCAGGTGGCAGGAGCCCAGAAGGGAGGGCTCAGGAAGGCCTGGAGTAGACAGGACAACTTCCAGAGAAGTGGCTTCAGCTCATCCTTGAGGACTGAGGAGGGAGTGGGGATGGCCGTCGAGGAGGTGGAAAGAGCAAACACAGCGCTGAGGAGGCAGGGAGAAGCCTGTGGGGTGCCCACCCTACTCCATCCTACAGACACCCACCCAGCGTTTGCCCTGAGAACGCATCCCGACGAGATTTGCGGAAGCCTCCAGAGCTGCCCCCAGGAGCAAGCACTGATGGGCTCAAGAGCGCAAGGGAGGGCGCCAGGCTCCGTGTCCTACTGTGTGCGCCTTGCTGCCAGGGCTCATTATTCCAGGCCTCCTCTCGCTCTGCCCTCATGGGCCGGAAGCATTTTCCAGGACAGGAACCAGGGAGAGGAGGACAAGGGCCTGCTCTGGAGTGGGTAGTCGTTCCAGATCCTGGTGTTGACATGGAAAAATCCTAGGGTGCCCCAGACATGAGCCACACCTCAAGGAATTTGTCATCTACTGAGGGAGCTGGACAAGTGATGTGTTGGAGTGTGTACCTCTGAGGGCCTGGTGTGCATCTGGTTTAAAGTGGGGTCCCCGTGGCATTGCCATGTGCATACGGCCAAATGTCCTGTCTGTAGCTAATGAAAAGAAAACACACACCTGTGTTGCTAAGCCACCCTGCGGCCCCTCCCTTCCTTGCCCTGAGACAAGCAGGAAGCCGTGAGCTTTCTGCGCTGTGGGGTGACCTTCGAGCTGAGCTAACAGAAGCCTTGGAAGGTAGGCTGTGCCGTGATTGCAATTACGTGCTGCCCCGCCATGTAAAAGGAAGAGGATTGTGCTTCTCCATCCCGTTGACATCAGGCTTGGCCATAGGACTTGCTCTGGCCAATGAAATGTGAGCCTAAGTGACCGTGCCCCTTCTGAGCAGAAGCTCTGGGAGCCACTGCGTGGTTCCCCTTCTTGTACTGCAGACAAGGGCTGCTTCTTCTGTCTGGGTCCCCAAGAAAAGTCACCCACTGCAGACACGTAACATGAGCGAGAAATAGAGTTTGTGGTTACACCGTTCTGAAATGTGAGAGTTTCGTCACAGCAGCAGTACCTAGAAAAACCTGACTCTACAGCCCTATGCACAACAGGCAGTTCTTCTGGAATGAGGCTGGTGAGAATGGCTTTCCGGGAAGCTCTGTAGCTGCCAACCGTCCCCTTCGCAGACTCAGAGCGGGGCGTGTTGAGGAGCCCTCACTGCCCTGCCTTGCCCCGTCAGGGCTCCTCCGGGATTCTGCAAAGGCGGCGCCCTTTCCTCAGACGCCAGAGCCGTGAGCAGCTCGTGGCGCTCTGCCCTGAAAGGGCTGATGCTGTAAGGCAGACAGTAGGGGGCGCTGGCCTGTTGCTGGCAGACGACAGTCACAGAAGTGTCAGGCCTGCCCCTAATGAGCCTGCCTGAGCCGCCTGGGCCAATGGCAGCTGTACGATCTGTGGAGGCAGAAAGAGGGAGGCATCCTTTACCACCCCCAGTTCCTGCTCCCCCCACCACACACACGTGCACACACACATGTGCAAACCCCCCCCCAACCCAACTGCACCCACATGGAGTGAGCTGGGAAGGGCGAGGGGGTGAATTTGAATCCTGGGCTGACAGCGATCACGCAATGCCCCAAAGTCCACACGACAGCTAAGAAGTGGCAAATGAAACTTTCAGCTACACCTCATAAATCATATTTAGGGGGTACGATTTTCTTTTAAGGTCATGTTAAAAAGAAAATAATAATTTCCAGAGAAAACGTCACAAGGACTAGTGAAAAAAAAAGCCACAGAATATGAATATGAATCTTTGTCCCTTTTCAGGTACCGAAACCTTAAGATTTAAAGGGAAAACAGTTCCGCATAAACAAGTGGAAGCTAATAGACTGACAAATTCTTCTGCTTCTAGTGAACTTCCTTCTCCCCAGCTCTGTGAACTCTGTGTGACTAATATGTTGTGCAGGAAACCGCAATCCAGCATGGGAGGGGGAGGTGTGCAGACACACACACACGTGCACACACACACGCCAAACCCCAGGAAACATGGAGCCTCCCACTGCAGCAAAAAAGTGAACAAGCAAGAAGTGTATTTACTGAAACACCCAACTAAGAGAAGATATATGACGCTCGCATTCCAGAATTTTAGCTTCCCGCTCACACGAATGTTAGTTCTCGGGTAAAGCAGTTCAAATCTGGGTCTGTCTTTTAAGTCCACCACGGCTGTTTCGTGTGACTGGACGTATTTCTGGCCAGGTACACCCGAGTTCCCTTCTGACACGTTAAAACTTTTCTATCCCTGAGAATCTTGGCTTCTCATCTCACCACACAGGTTAAAGGTGAGACTTGAGGATGGTTTAAGTTCTGCTCGGTGCCAGAGCTGTGGAGCGTGTGACCAAGACAGGAAACCATTCAAGGCGTCTGGGGTCTGGTGAGGCCAGACCAAGGGCTGGGGGCTCAGAAGAGCAGAGCGCCCTGAGGGCAGACCCAGCCTCACTGTCTGTACCACCAATGGTCGGAGACAGGGCTGGCATCAGGGGCTGCACTCCCGAGCAGTTACACGAGGCCCCAAACTTACAAGGGCCGCATGCTTGGTTTAACGTTCCCATGTCATCATCTTGAAATTCTTAATAATTCTGGAACCAGGGCATTTTCATTTTGCTCTGGACCCTGCAAGTAGCTGGTCTTGTCCAGAGAAGGCCTAGTCATGCCGGTACCACTCGAGACCACCCATGCCGGCCACAGGAAATTGGCAATGTGTAAAGGGGACGAGTTGCATGGAAAATCTAAATGGAAATTAGCCCAGACTGGTGCCAGCGTCAGCTATGCTGTGCTTTAGAGAATGGCAGGCCTGTCAGCTGTGGGTGAGTAATGAGAAGGTCGTTATCTTCACATGGAACAGAAACAGGAACTGCATATTCAAATGTATTTTATGAGGATGAACTTCAGCAAGTTTTCAGCACCATAGTCAACTGGCCACATGATGCCCTGAGCTCCCAGCTTCCCCCATTTTCTGACAAGCTCTGAGGACAGAACCGAAAGGCTGAAGAAGGAAGCAGAGAAGTGCCAAGAAGAACAGAAGAGGGAGACGGCTGAGCGGACCCTCGGTGAGGAGGCTCCAGCCTCAGGCCCAGCTGCAGCTGGAGAGATCACCCAGGGGGACGGGGCCATGTGGCTGCCATCAGCTCTCCTGCTTCTCTGTGTCCCAGGTGAGCGGGGCTGGGTGTGGACCGGGGAGGTCTGCGCGGGCAGGTCAGAGTGAGGAAGGAGTGAGGGATGGCAGGTGATGGGAGGGGGAAGAAATAAAGACGCCAGGAAAAAAGGGGTGAGGTGTGCATATAAAAACCTTCAGACAGCTCATCGTATTTCCTCATCGGGACAGGACAAGGATTAAATGGTAACACGCTTCCCGTGCAGCGAGATCATACTGAGCTCCAAGTAAATTTGGCCACTTGAACCGTTATTACCATCGTTATTAAAACCAGGACTGCCCTCTCTCCCTCCGGCCCCGCGGCTGTGTCTGGAGATCCTGGGACTGGGGCGTTTTGCTCCTCAAGCAAATTCCTCAACCTCAGTTCTGCTGACCCTGGGGCTGGATCGCTCTGTGTGGTGGGGGCCGTCCTTCCTGCTGTAGGATGTTCAGCAGCATCCCTGGCCTCTATCCACTCGGTGCCAGCAGCAACTCCCCACCCCCCCAACCTGTGACAACCAAAATGTCCTCAAACATTGCCAAATGTCCCCTGGGGTTGGTCAGTATGGCCCCTGGGTGAGAACCACTGCTTCAGGGAATGCTGGTGGGAGAGGGGGATGGCGCTGACATAGAATAGAGGTCAGGGAGCCACGGGAGCTGTCGTGTTGGGAAATAAAGTGAGAAAACGCAAGGTATTTAAAATGAAGAAGTAAAAACTATGTTTGTTTTTTTTTTTTAACTTTAGAATAAAAAATAGCAAAGGTCTCACAGTTTGTGGATGACAATATACTGCCTGGATAGCTGGGTGGGCGGAGGGAGGGAAGGAGGGAAGACTGGAAGGGTGGATGGATGGATGGAGAGACAGACAGATACAAGATAGGTGGATTATATACCTGATCCTTTATCAGAAGTTTGGGATTTTGCCCAAACCCTTTCTCAGTGCCCTTGTCACTGGGTTAACCCTTTCCTGTCAAGAGCAGAGCAGACAGCAGCTGTTACTTGGAGTAATGACGACCCCTTAGGGGTCGAGGTGCAGCGTGGCTCTCCAGGTGGGAGGCAGAGAGTTTAGGGGGCTGGGTCCTAATCATGTGGAACTGGAGCCTCCAGAGTGAAAGGTTGGGGGGAAATGTCAAAATCTTCGAGGTGGCAGAGGACCTGGAGAGGAGGCCCAGGGGGGCTCTGAGAAGTGGGAGAGGGACGACCCTCTGGTGGATCATCAGTGGGGAGCTGCGGTGACATTTGGTGTCAGGTGATGGCAAGTGTTGCTGCACGATTCTGTCCCAGAAGGGAAATCGAAGTGTGATTGTCCTTGAATCCCGGCCTCTTCCTAAGTGTTCTCTTTGTACCTCAATGCCAGCTCCCACCTCCTGTGTGACCTAGACCGACGAGCAGGAGGTTCCACCTAGACAAGCAGGGATTGTAAGCTTGGGACCCACGATGAGCATCTGGGAAGCAAAACCGGAAGCTGCAGGTGTTCTCCCAGGAGGGACACTCTAAATACTGGGCTTCATCTAGTTTTTCCTGGTCCCCATTCTGATTTCCTGTTTCCTACTCCATCTGTCCATCCATCCATCCATCCATCCATACATACATCCGTGTCTCTATCCATCCATGTATTCAGAGTATACTCAGTGACTTCATTCAATTCTTGGTGATTGATGGGGACAGGTGTCTCCTCTCAGGACTGACACTTCTGGGGACCCAGAAGCTGTCTGGGGCCACCAAAGTCTTCCTCTCCCCCTCACATTCGAAGTTGACTGAGCACACACAGGCTGGGCATGACCTCTCGAGTCTCAGAATCCTGCACCAAGCATCTCCCCCCATGTCTGCAAACAGCGCATACCTCTGGCTCCTGACCCCTCCTTCCTCTGGCCTCAGGTGATTTCTGGGCTTCGTGGGGATCTGACACCCAAGGCCCATCTGGCCCAGGCTCTTCAGGGTGAAGATAAGGCTGCTTGTGTTTTCCAGGCTCTGTGTCTCTGAGTGGCCCCAGCATCGTGACAGGCACTGTGGGGGAATCCCTGAGTGTGCAGTGTCGGTATAAGGAGGAATACAAGACATTTAAAAAATACTGGTGCAGACAACCGTGCTTGCCACTTTGGCATGAGATGGTGGAGACCACAGTGTCTGAGGTAGAGGTGAGGAGCGGCCGAGCGTCCATCGTAGACCACACTGGGGACCTCACCTTCACAGTGACCTTGGAGAACCTCACTGCAGAGGACTCAGGGAAGTACAGGTGTGGGATCGCAACGATACTGCAGGAGGAGGGGCTGCAAGGCTTCCTGCCTGATCCCTTTTTCCAGGTTCAGGTGTTGGTTTCCTCAGGTAAGACCCTCCTTTTCTCTGTGCCAGTCATGAAGGAATCTGAGCATCCAAGGAAATTTCGACCGAGGAGAGGAGAACCGGACCTGGTGTCGGTGCATCAGACATTCAGGACCAAGTGTGTTATGTGAACGTGAGTGCGAGGGAGATGTGCGTGAATGTGTGAAAGTGTGACTGTGTGTGAAAACATGTAAGTAGGAGTGTGTGTCAAGTGAATGAACATGTGAGTGTGTGTTCGAGCGTGAATGTGTTGTGTGGGTGTGAGAGGGTGTGAGCGAGTGTGTGTGAGTGTACTGCATGAGTGTGTAAGAGTGAGTGTGTGAGAGCGTGTGTGTGACATCCAAGGTTCCTGCCACCGTGCCAGGTCCTGACAGTGGCTGTGGGCCTCCAGGCTTCTGAGGCTGGTGTAGGCGGCAAGGGCCTGCATCACGGGATCCACCAGGACCGAGGGGCTCTTGCGGCCTCCCTGTTCCCTGTCGGGGAGGCTCTGCTCCAGAGGGAGTCCCTTCTCACTCTCCCTTGGCTTGAGCTCTCTCAACAACCCAGAGCCCGGGGCCTCCCCCAGGGTCAGGAGAGGATCCCTGAGATGGTCCAGGCTCAGAGAGGGCCCAGACAGCCAGCCTTGCCCCTCTGACGGGGTGATCCCCGTTCCAGAAATCCAAGCCCCAGCCCCGGCTCTTCCCCTGGCCTCTCTGGCATTCCCCCTTTGGGCCTTTTCGCAGCCTCTGTTACCTGTGCTCGCCCCAGGGGGAAAAAAACCATTTCTGCATTTTCTGGAGGTCCTGGCCACAGGGCTGTAGGTCAAGGGGGTTGGTTTGAGGGCATGTGGAAGCCCAAGAGGGAGCCCCCAACTCTCTGACTGGGCTTGGTCTGTCTGTCTCTGTCTGTCTGTGCCTCTGTCTGTCTGTGTCTCTGTCTGGCATCCTATCTGGCCCCTCAGCCTCCTCCTGCTTCTGCTCCGTCTCCCTCTGGCACTCTCGACCAGGAAGGAGAGAGCTCAGTAAACCCCTGGACCAGACAGGGCAGAAGTGGGATGGGGCACCTCTAATAGAGTTTTCTTTTCAAATTCTGTTGCTTAATCTTTTTATAAGCCTTTTATATATATATATTATATAAACATAATATGTAAGCCTGTTCTTGTTTGATGAGAACTACATCTTCTCTTATCATTCTAAGGATATCCATTTTTTTTTCTTCTGCTTCCTGGATCGTCTCATCTTCCTCTGAGTTTCCTTTTTCTCTTTGTGTTGGTTTCTCTCTTTCGTGTTGGAGCCTTCCTTGAAAGGTCGTCTCCTATGTGCATTTACGAATGTGGCCCTAAGAAACTGGTTGTGAGCTCAGTGGTGAGGGACGGGCTTGTGGAGGGCTGGAGGAGAGCCTCACCCTTAAGTGACAGCCCAGAGACGCAGCCATTTTCTTCCAAATCCCTAAGTGTCTGTCTCTGTATGTCCTTCCCCCTGGTTGGCCACTGAACCAGTGAGGATTCTCCAGTCTGCTGCTAATGTTTGAGGAGCTGGGTGGGCTCAGGGGTCTGGGGGGCTCCCAGTTCTAGAGTGCAGATTCCACCCACCTTCTCTGTTTGGGGCTGGTGGTGTTCTGCAGGCACTAGCTGTTTGAGGCATGCCTGCTTTCACACTTCCCTGAAGTGGCCTCTGCAGTTTTCTGCCAGGGTGGACAAGGCGGTGGGGGGGGGTGGTGGTGTGTGGATGGACTAGCTGGGGGTGGGACCTCTGAGCATTCCTGTTTTCAGCGAGATGAGGATCACTGAAGTTCTTAATGGCAGAAGGCGAGGACTCTCCGGTCCCGATTTGTGAAGTGTCTACCTGGCTGCGGAGCAGATTAGGATGGGGTTGATGGGGTTACTCCTTTACCCTGGCCAGGCCTGGGTCTGACTATGGGGAGATGATGATCCAAGAACATCTGTCCAGCCTCTTCCCTGAGTTCCCCCTGCTTTGTGAAGTCAGAACCGTGCAGGTGACAGGTACTTAGCTGGTGGGGGTCATTGACAGGGCACTGGGCCTCACCCCCCACTTTCTCCATAGCCTCCAGCAACAAGAGCTCTACGTGGACACCTGGACATTCCAGCCAACACCAAGGGTAAGGTGCCTGCGTCCCAGTGTCTTCTCCCAGCTGCCTGGTTTCTTCCCTAGAGTAGGGTTTCCTAGACACAGACTTCCTCAATCATTCACTCACTCAACAAATATTTAATTATCTTGCTATTTGCCAGGAACTGATCCAAATGCTAAGGATATCACATGAACAAAGAGGCAAGGTTATGCTCTCGAGGAAGTTTCTTTCAAATGGGTAGATTTAGACAATAGCCAGATGGATAAGAAGATAAATTAGAGAGAGAGAGAGATGATAGGGATGGATAGATAGATACATGATAGGGATGGCTAGATGGTAGAGGGATACATAGATTGATAGATAGGAATAGATAGATGATAGTTGATAGCAGTAGATGATTGAGATATGTGATAGGATGGATAGTAGATGATAGATAATAGAGGTAGATAAATTAAATAGATAGATAGATAGAAAGATAGATAGATAGACAGATAGACAGGAGGTAGATAGGTAGATAGATGATAGATAGATAGGGGAAATATCAGTTAATGATAATTGCTATGGAGGAAAATTAAACAGGTGTTAAAGGAGAGGTGATAGGGCGTATGGGAAATGGCTGGGCATGGTGAAGGCTATCGAGACCCTCAGTGAAAACAGTAACAAAGAAACGGTCTTAGTTTGAGTTTCCTCAAAATCAGCTCCTGAGACAAGGATTTAGGCACAATTAGTTTACAGAGAGGTTATCCCGCGAAGCACAGCGAGGGAGCGGGAAGCAGGGAGGGCCAACGATGTGTGCAGCAATGGGAGTCATCACTGGAGCATCTGGGCTCAGTCCCACTGGGCACCCTCAGAGAGGCTGCACTGGACGTTGCCCAGAAGTGTCCCACTGAGAGGTGAGGAAGCTGGGGCGGTGATCTACACACACCTGCCCCTCGCGATGAGGGAAGACAGTGGGCTTTGCTCTTCTCAGACCGAGTGAAGAGGGAAGGCCTCTCAAATTAAGCGACTTTTGAGCAGAGACTCGAAGGAAGTGGGAGAGTCAGCCAAGCAAGAATCTGGAGAAAAAGTGTTCCTGGGTCACTCCTGGCGGCATGAATTCTATAGCACTTCCGGCCTGCTCTGCTCAGCAAGCCACGCACATGCCTATAGCTGGAGACAGCCCTCAGGCAAAGAGATGCAGAAGCTTGATGCGGGAAACCATTGTTGGGTCTAAGACTGTCCACAGCTGCCAGGAGCTCAAGTGGGCAAGGAGGACATGGGCAGAGAACTAGCAGGGTTTGCTACAGGGGCCTGATGTAGTCTTGGAGAGGACCAGGAAGGCATCAGCCAAACCTTCAGGCTGCTAGCCAGGCAGAAGTTTGGGGAGGTGGAGAGATTAAACAAAGGTCTGGCGTTGGGAGAGGACACAGGATTTGTGAGGAGCTGGAATGGGGGCAGGTACTGGGACCCAGGGGGAGAGGGGATCGGCCATGAGCTGAGCTTAAAGAGGTCACTCCTGGGGGTTGAGATTGTTGAACTGTTTAAATAGAAGAGCAACCTCCCATGATCATGTTTAAGGATGAGTCAACACTCTAATTTGAGTGAGGAGTGGTTATAGGGGACACTTTATCCTTGAAGTTGGTCCCAGCAAGAGCTGAGTTCCTGTGAGTGCTGATGACGGAGGAACCACTACATGGGTTCAGAAAGCTGTTTCTGGGAGCCAGGGCCTGGCTGGGTACCTCCATCTCTCTTCCTCTGCATCCCTCGCCCCCACATCCCCATGCATCTGCTGGGTCCTGACACCCAAGGTCAATTCTTGAGCTGAAGGACATGAGTCTGTGGCCCTCATCATGGAGTCGTCTGGTCCTGGTACCAACCAGGTTTGATGCTGATAGTGAGTTTTGAGGCCACAGGACCCAAGCTCAAAGGAAGAGGGGGAGAGGCAGAGCCTGGGCCTCCCGTTGAGGAGGAAGCTCACCTCGGTCACCGTGTCCCTCTCACAGGTTCCTGCTCCTCATATTCCTGAAGGTGCCCCTGTTCCTGCTGATGCTCAGTGCCGTCCTCTGGGTGAACAGGCCTCAGAGGGCAATTTGTGGAGAAACAGAGCCAGCCTGACCAAGAAAACCTGCAGCCATCCTCGCCCATCAATATCTTGTGCAGAGACGCAGGCACGCAGACTAGAGAAGAAGGAACTTCAGACGCTGAATCTGATATCCCTTTTCACCCTGTTGCCAGAGACTTTTAAAACAAACTTTTAAAAATGTTTTAATGAAATATATCATATACACAAAAGCATCTATAAGATGTATATGTACAGCTCAAGAACTAGAAATAAACATGTGCATCCACCGTTCAGCCTAAGAAATCAAACATCACGCAGACCTTTAAGGGTCCCATATGCCTCTCCCTGATCTCAGATCCCTCCTTCCCCTTCTCCAAGAGTTAACCGCTATCTTGATTTCCTTGTGATCCTCATCCCCCGTTTTTCTTTCGTGCTCTCTCAAGGGTGTCATTGTTTCTGAATCTTGCACAAAGGAAATCGTACTGTTTCAAGCTCGCCCATTGATGAACAATGGTAGATTTCCCTCCTCTATTGACGGATTGCTGGGAACTCCCTACAAGGCCACAGGAGTGAGTGCTAAGGTTGCAGCACAGGACATCAAGTGACTGTGCGACTGGAGCTATGCATCATGAGGTGGGTAATGTCACGTCCACCAAATCGTAAGCTTGGTCAAGCGTGTCGTCTACTTCAGCACAGTGACAAGTTAGGGTCTCCTGGTTAAACGAGTGGTTCTCTCGTGCAGGCAGTAAGCCTTTGTTCCAGAATCCTAGGGGTCAGCACAACAGCTCTCATGAGACACCACAGGGCATCGTTATCTTTCACAGAGACTTCTAGCACCGTGGAGCCAACCAGGTCACACGGCCCAAATGACAGGGCCAGTTTTACCTCAGCCTGGGTCTGCCGTAGAGCCCCCCCTTGCTCTGGCAAGCTTCTCAAGTCACCCCATAAGTGAGTCAGAGCAGTACTCCCCAGTGTGGAATGTGCCAGCCCACAAATTCAGAGGCCCACCAAGCTGTGTGCTTTTTCTTAGAGATTTAAGACACGAGACCAAAAAACTCATCCCAGACCATGGACTCCTAAAACTTGTGTGTATGAGAGAGGCCCCTGAAACCCTGGAGGGGGTGCCTCCCTCCTTCGGGTGCTGACGTGTCTCGTCAGGGCATCTAGAGTACTTGCTTCTTCCTGCTCTTCTGACCGTCAATAACGCGAAGCAGCGTGACGCTCTGTGGAGTGTCTCATCAGTCCCTTGGGACTGCATTGTGACGGAACAGAAGAGTCGCCACGATCCTGGCTGACTACGAATGTGTTCTCTTAACTTCCCAAGTAAATGTGAACTCCTTCTGATCTCCCTTCTTTATAGGGATTGAAAAGAGTGTATTTGCCACACCAATAGCAGCACAGCGAGTACCAGAGGCTGTTCTCATAAAGACGGTACATCGAGAAGAACAATTGCCATTGGGCTATCAATTGGCTAAGTTTAAGTTGGTCCACTGTTATATGATAGGCCTCATCTGAGTTTTTCAGAAATCAGACTGGTGAATTAAGTAGATGTTTTAAAATGCACCCATGATTTCTTTTAAAAGGGTACGGTAAGATATGCAGACACGGAAACGACTGTAACGAAAGAAGAAGTTTATGCTCATAGATCCCTAGAAACAGGAGGCTCGGCACACCACACAGGGCTGCATGAGGCAGCACCGGGGGGGTCAGGGGCCAGAGGTAGAGAGAGGAACCGTGGGCGGGAGCCTTTACTGTGGTTTTTGTGGGAAGCGGTGGGTGAAGCCAGGTGAACAAACCAAGCCGTTGAGGATTGGATGGTTTGAATAATATCGGTAGGCTCTGGGCTCTAAGGGTGGTCCCGAGGGTCCGGCACCTGGCCCTGGGGTGATTTAAGGCAGGGGGATAATGTCCCAGACCGCAGGAACCTGCTAGAAGGAGACAAGTGGGAGTGTGCATTTGGCATTGGTTGGTTTGCATACCCAAAGCGTGCTTGCAGGCAGGTCATTTACTGTCTTGACGAATTAGCTAACCCTGGGAGGGGCAGTCCCTCGCTGGATCCACAAGACCCCAAGATGCTAAAGTATTACAAAATATAGAAAAAATGTAAACTCACATGATTAATAGAGATTAATAGTAGAGTAATAATGAATAGTAATTAGTAGTAATAATTAATCAAGATTAGTTAGTAGGGATATGATGGGAGCTCACTACTCCTGCTTCCTCAAGTCTTGGAGAGGGGGCATTAATCTCCATCATTGCACTCAGATACGGTATTGCCTAACTTGCCGTCTTGACGGCGGGGAGCACAGTTTCAGGACTTCTCTACCGTTATAGCCTTTACTCCATTGGACCAATGTGAGGGTTCTGCCAGCTCTTGAGACTCTCCATCCCAATTATGCCATCGTGGAGCTGGGATATGGCCACAAGGTACGTCCACAGAGTCATCAGACACACCGTGAGACAGACTCAGGCCAGGACACCCTCTACCCCCGCCTCCGTTCCACATCAGAGTTGTCCTTTTAAAAGACCACTTTGCAATTGGACATCCACAGACAAAAAAATGAACCTTAACCTAAACCTCACACCTTACACAAAAATTAACTCAAAGTCAGGGCATGGACTTATATGTAAAACATAAAACTGTGAAACTTTTAGAAAAAATAAGAGAAAACCTCTGGGATGTAGGTCAAGGCAAAGACTTCTTAAACTTGACACCAAATCCATAAAATGAAAAATTGATAAATTAGACATCATCAAAATTTAAAACTTTCGCTTTGCAAAAAACCCTGTGGAGAAGATGAAATGACAAGCTACAGACTGGAAGAAAATATTTGAAAATCACATATCTGACAAAAGGCTTGTATCTAGAATATCTTTATAGAACTCTCAATAGTCAACAGTAAAAAATCAAACAATCCAGTTAGAAAATGGACAGAAGATCTGAACAGACATTTCACTGAGGAAGATGTATAGATGGCCAATAAGCACATTAAAATACGTTCAGCATAATTAGCCATCAGGGAAATGCAAATTAAAACCACAGGGACGTATTACTAGACACTTATTAGAAGAGCCAAAATAGAAAACAGTCACAACACCAAGTACTGGCAAGATCACGCATACTGGCTGGTGAAATGACCCAATTATGGAGATGGAGAAGAGAAGAATGATTTCCAAGGGTTAAGGAGGGCGGGAAGAAAGGATGTGGCCGGGGCAGTACAAAAGGGTAGAATGAGGGGTCCTGGTGATGGAATTATTCTGTGTCTTGGCTGGGGTGGTGGTCACCTGAATCTATACATGTGATAAAAGATTGAACCAAATACACACAAACACGTGGATGAGCGGATGTAAAACTGGTGAAATCCGAATGAAGTCAGTGGCTTGCATCAATGCCTGTGTCCTGGTTGTGATGGTGTACTATAGTTTTCCCTTATCGGGGGACACTGAGTGAAAGGTGTACAGGGGCTCTTTGTAGTATTCCTCACGAGTGCATGTGAATCTACAGTTATCTCAAAATAAAATGTTAGGAAAATCAAAGATCACTTTGACACCTCTGGGACATGGATGAGAGAGAGCAAGAAGGTCAGAGAGGGACCTCTGGCAGTTGGCCTGGGAGTAGAGCAGACTCGCAGACTCCAGCTCCCTGGGCCTCAGAGCTCCAGCGGGGCCAGCATGGATGTGGCTGCAGGTTTGAGGCAGGGACTGAGCTGGGCTTTCCCATCAGTGAGGATTGGTTATGAAGGGAAATCTGATCCTCTGCAATGCCCCTGCTCAGGGCTGCATCTCTGTGAGTGGGGACGGAGTGGGGTGGGCAGGGTAGAGGATTGGACTTACAATCAGGAGCCTGTGTCTAATGGCAGTGGGGGAAATGTCCTGAACTGAGACAGTGTCAAACAGGTGTCGCCAAACTTGCCTCCAGGGCAGTTGCAGGTATTTTAAACAGGAAGTGGATTAATGCAGGGAATTAGATACTGACAAGTGTCGGACAGGCTGAAGAAGCAGCTTCTAGGCTGGGCCTCTTGGAACAACTTTCAGAACTGCCAAGAGAGCTCTGAGGTCTCCACTGGGAACTAGAGAGAGAGCCCCATCATCCATGATCCAGGTTCGGGAAGTCAGTCCAAGAAGGAGTCGTGTCCACTGCTTTTTGACATCCAGGAGGCTGGAGAATAAACACCAGAACTCTGCTTCAGGAAAGATCAGGTTTCCAAAACATATTAGCTAGCAGGAATAGCCAGAAATCACAGGAAGTTACCTAACTCTCGCCCTCCAAACCTTATGTGAAGTGTCAAACAGGTGCAACCCAGTTTGTATCCAGGACACCAGCTGCAAGGGGTCTGAGATAAGCAGTTTTAATGTTTCCACCTCCCCAAATAGAAGATAGGCTACACATTTAAAAGAAAAATCAGTCCTAAAAAACTACCACCAAGGGGTGCAGTCAACTTAAGCAGCCCTCACATAGCCCAGATTTTTGCTTCCTGAGAGAGGCGGGCACTGCGATGAATGCCCACAGTCAAAAAGAGAGATCTCAAATAAACAACCTAACTTGACACCTCAGGAACTAGAAAAAGCAGAACAAACTAAGCCCAAAGTTAGCAGAAAGAAGTAAATAATAAAGATTAGAGCAGAAATAAATGAAATAGAGAATAGGAAAACAGTAGGAAAAACATCAATGAAACTAAGAATTTGGGGGCTTTTTTGGTGAGGAAGAGTGGCCCTGAGCTAACATCTGCTGCCAATCCTCCTCTATTTTGTATGTGGGATGCTGCCATAGCATGGCTTGATGAGCAGTGTGTGGGTCCTTGCCCTGGATCTGAACCTGCGAACTGCAGGCCACCGAAGTGGAGTGTGCGAACTTAACTGCTACACCACCAGGCCAGCCCCAAGAATTAGTTTTTTTGAAAAGATAAACAAAATTGGCATACTTTTAGCTAGACTTACTAAGAAAAAGAAGAGAGAAGACTCTAATAAGACCAGAAACGAAAGAGGAGATATTACCACTGATGCCACAAAAATAAAAAGGGTGATGGGAGGCTACTATGAACAATTATATACCAGAAAACTGGACAACCTGGAAGAAATGGATAAATTCCTAGAAACCTACAACCTACCAAGACTGACTCACGAAGAAATAGAAAGTCGAATAGACCTACAGGTAGTATGGAGATTGAATCAGTGATCAAAAACCTCTCAACAAAGTAAAGCCCAGGACCAGATGTTTCCATGAATGAATGCTACTCAACATTTAAAGAAGAATTTCCACCAATCTTTCTCAAACTCTTCCAAAAGTTGAAGAGGAAGGAACACTTCCAAATTCTTTTTTGAGGCCAGAATTACCCGGATACCAAAGGCAGACAAAGACACCACAAGAAAACAAAACTACAGACCAACATCCCTGATAACTGTAAATGTAAGTAAATACTAAATACTAGCTCAACTAAATACTAGCAAATCAAGTTCAACAGCACATTCAAAGGGTCATACACCATGACCAAGTGGGATTTACCCCTGGGATGCAAAGTTGACTCAACATATGAAAATCAATTAATGTGATACACCACTTTAACAGAATAAGGTTAAAAATCACAAGACCGTCTCAACAGATGGAAGGTGAAGGGCAGGGGCTGCTGTGGGAAATGGTCCCTGATGGGAAAACTGTGGTGACCGTTCCCAAATCATGGTTGAGGAAACTCTACTCCTTCCCCCGGGGCCTCTTCTCACCCCTTGGCCAGCCCCTCCCCCTCTGGAACTCCCACCCCAACCCTCACGCCAGCAGAGGCTCCACCCAAATAGGAAATGACAAGGTTGACAGGCCCAGGCGGTTGCATAGGCAGGAGGCATTCCTGGCCCCCTCCTGGCCCTCCACACCGGGCTGGTCAGACTGTTACTGCACCTCATTCCCATTTCTTCCTCCCTGGAGCCTTCATCCGCTCAGCATGTTCTCTGTAGCTACACTCAATGCTTGGTGAGCTCATGGGGACCAGTTTCTCCTTTGGGGCCGAACACCCGAGGAGGCGCAGATCCTGCCTGAGGAAACCAAAGGCATCCCCTTCTCTGAGCCATATCAGGGAGGCCGAGTGCCCAGGGGCCCTGACCTTGGTCTCCTGTCCCAGGCTGTCCCTTAGGTCCTACCCTGCGTCTGGCTGCCCACCCGGCAAGGGCTCCTGAAGGCCCTGGAGGAGCTGACCCCCAGGGTGCCGCTGATCCAGGCCCTTCTGGTGAGGAGCTGGGACTTGGGCTGTGTTTTTCAGGCTCTTTGACTCTGAGATGGACTCTTTGGCACTGTGATGGGCATCGGGGGCCCCCTGTGTGCGCAGCATCAGTATGAGGAAGAATTCTAGGCAAACAGCAAATATTCCACATGGGTGCAGAAACCCATGGGGGCTGCTGTGGAAGACGATTGTGGCAACAAAAAGACCAAAGACGGACCCAAGGAGCCGCTGTGTGTCCATCAGAGACCACCTGGAGGACCTCACCTTCACAGGGGACCATGGAGAACCCCACTGCAGGAGACTCAGAACAATACAGGTGTGGGATTGAACGTCACTGTGGGCAGAGGAATTGATCTTCCTGACCGATCCCATTTTCCATGTCACAGTGTCAGTATCCCCAGGTCAGACCCTCTCTTGCTTAGCACCAGCCCTGCCCCAGGCTGAAGCAGACACCTGCCAACCTCAGAGGCCAGTGGAGGTGGGTCAGATCGGTGTTAGTGACTCAGACAGACTGCTCGTGTGTGTGCGTAAGTGCATGCATGGGTGTATGTGTGTGTGTGAGCACATGTGCAAGGCATGCGTGAGTGAGAGTGCCTCTGTTCCTCCGCACATTGATCTATGATCCATGCCTATGCCCCAGCACCTCGGCCTTCCCCTCCTCCCCTCCCCCCATCCCTGCAAACTCTTACCAGTCAGGAGGGCACCTTGCCAAGCCCCTAAACCTCAATCTGGAAAAAGATGGAAGTGGGTCACGGGCATCTTCCTATCATATTTTTAATCTCCAAATTCTGTTCTTCTCTGATGTTCTTTTTTTCTTAAATCAAATCCTATTGTTTCATGAAATCAATAATTGATCTTATCCAGCTAAGGAAATGAAATGTTTTAAAACGTTTTCCTCCGCTTCTCTCACTGTCAGCTTCCTCTGAGTTCCTTTCTTCTGTTGGTGTTGGTTTCCTTTCACGTTGGGGGCTTCCCCACTTAGAAACCGATTGGACTCTCTACAGCCTGGGAAGGGCTTGTCGGTGTGTGTGCACTGGGAGTGGGGGGGTCTCCACGTGTCTGTCACCATCCCCATCCCCGTGAGGATTCTCCCACCTCCTGCTGGCTGCCGTGTCTGGGTTTGCTCCCCTCTCAGTGTGCACACAAAACTTTTAGCCTCCTGTTTTCCAACCCATGAAAACTTACCCCAGCCATCATCTGGGTCTGGTGGCCCTGAGGTCTCAAGACCAACCTCTCCCTGGTGCAAATTATCCAGATCTTCTGCCAGGAGAGGGGCAGCCGGTGGCTGCCCTGGCTCGGGTGGTGGCTGGAAACTCTACCAGCTCTTTCTATCAGCTTTTAAGCACCCCCCCCCCCCACACACACACACACACACCTTGGGCACAGCAGGAGGAGATGCCCTGACGTGTTTACTGGAATGGGGCTGGGGCTGACCATTAGGGTCTAGTCTGGGGGTTTGGGACAGAGCCGAGGAAAGAGGCCCCGCTGCTCCAGGTGCCTGGGGTAGTGCAGGTAGACATTGGTCGCAGGCCCCTTGCAGCCCCTTCCCTGAGTGACCTCTTCTGTGTGCAGCCAGAACCAGCAAGTGCCTGGTGGTTGGCCGTGGAGAACCGGGGAGAGCATGCCATGGGCACCCGGAACTCCTAATTCCCTAGCAGAGAGCGCCACGCACAGCACACCGGCCAGGAGACTCCAAGCAGGGGCCTGTTCCTCCGTGACCTCGCCTCCTGAGTTCCTCTAGGTGTGGCTTTTCAACTCAAAGCTTCTTCATTTCTTCATTCACAATTACTCCAAAGAAAACGAAATATTTAGGTACAAACTTAATAAAATACATATGGGATATGTATGCTGAAACTTACAAAACGCTGATGACAGAAATCAAAGACAAATAAATAGATATCAATTCTTCCCAAATCGACCTGAAAGTTTAATGCAAGTCTTCTCAAAATCAAGATGTCTATGTGGACACAGACGAGATTATTCTAAAATCTATATGGAAAGGCATAGGCCCTAGACAGCCAAAACAATCTTGAAAAAAGAAGAAAGTGGAGGAGCCACTCTACTCTGTACTGAGCCTGCTTATAGTGTCAGTTACCAAGATATGTGGTGTTGGTAGGGGACAGACACATAAATCAATGAAACAGAATAGGAAACCCAGAAACAGACCCACAAACGTGTGCCCAACAGAATTTTGACAAAAATGGCAAAACCAATTCAATGGATGAAGGATCGTCCTCTCCAGCAAATGGCGCCGGAGGCATTGAGCATCTGTAGGCAAAGAAATACTTAAATCTTAGCCTAAACCTCACACCTCATGGAAAAATTGACTCAACGTGGATCATGGATGTAAATGTAAGACATAAAACTTGGGATTTGAGGCTAAGCAAATAGTTCTTAGACTTGACACCAAAAGCATGATCCAAAAAAGGGAAAAAAGTCATAAATTGGGCCTCATCAAAACTAAAAACTTTTGCCTGAAAAAGACTCTGTGATAAAGATGAGAAGACAAATTACAGTCTGGGAGTAAATATTTGTAAACCACAAATCTGATAAAGTGTTAGTATTTCAAATACATAAAGAACTCTCAAATTTCTACAGGAAAAAATTAAACAAGCCAATTAGAAAACGAGAGAAAGGTATGAACAGACATTTCACCCACCGGGACCCACAGATGGCAAAGACGCAGGCCGGCATAGGCTGAGCGTGACGGTGCACAGGGGAGCACGGGCTCCCGGGCTCTCTGAGGTGGACTTCGTTACGACGGCATCTCTCTGTTGATACTCCCTGTTTCTCCTAGAAGATGCATGCTGTAAACTAGGAGTCAAGACTAGCCACCCAGGTAGATCCCTAATCCTATTTTAGGCCTCTGACCCATTTCTTGGGCCATGATTAGTTTCTGCTTAAAACTCTTTGACTGCGTCCGCCACAAGTGCCCCCTCCATTTGAAACCGCCTCCTCTAACGTCTTCTAGCTTATGTCTAAATGGATTTGTCACATGTATTTGGGGAGCTTTACCCGAGCATTTACCCAAGGAAATGCTTCTCTCCCTACCGTCCTAACCAAGCCCTCTTCACAGCTGTGTTTTTTCCTCCAAGTAATCCAACATCAGAAACACTCTCTCCGTAAAAGTGGACCCTCTTGCATTCTTAGAGTTGGAAGCTAGTGTGGAGATGCATTTTGCTTGTTGGGACCCTTCTCTCATGTCCAAGCCACATGTCAATCAGAGGCTTGCTGGTGGGGGGTAAGCCCAGACCCTTACCATGGATATCTGTATCTGGGGGCAAGCAAGAGAGGAGGAGGAGCCCCACTGTCCCATCTGTGCCTTCTCAGTTCCGTACCTGGGTCCCCCCAAATTACCTGCAGACTCAGCATTGCCCCAGCTCCAGAACCGGTTGTGCCCCAGACAGGGAGCAAACCAACACCCTGAGAAGTCCCAGCCGGACTGTCACCTCTCAGAGCTGCTCGCTCAGCCAAGCCAACTGGGCACTGTCGGTTCCCCAGGGCCTCACCTCCTGCATGCCCAGTGACCCCGAGTCTCTGCCCCAGAGTTCTTAGGCCCCCTCCTTGGGTGGCACATCCCTGCAGGATCTGCCTTGTTTCTATTTTTGTTCTTGCAAAGCTCCCTACTCCTGCCCAAAAAAGGACATCAAACCTGAGCTGGAATATATCTCACTCAAGACTTTTTCCAAGGAGCTAGAGCCTTTCCTGGAGATCCAGCACTCTGTCTTGAGGGATCTGGAGCATTCAATGATATGAACTGATACTCAAGGACAGAAGCTTTTCTATTTCTCACCCTCATGTGTAGTAACCAAATTAACCACCAGAACATCTTGTGGCAGTTCTTCAATCCACCAACAGATGGCGCTAGAGGCCACTGGCACAGCTTCACCAAGGATGACTTCAAGGACTTCCCAGAATTCCTCTCTAACCAGATGACTCTCAGCTGCTGGGTCCCTCCTGGCTGATTCGAATATCCTGATCCTGGCCAATGCGAGTATTAGGCCTGGATCCATTCTATCCTGGCGGCCTTTCCTCTCCAGGCTGAGTCCTACAGCCTGGTCCCCTCCCCAGCCCCAGCCCGCTCATCAGCCTGAGCTAGTGAGTAGGGATCACCTTGCCTGCCTTGGGGCCAGCCAGACCTGGAATCAGACATTCAGGGGCTCAAAGTGCAACCAGGGGTCTGGAGCCCAGTGGGCAGCTCAGACTGGAGTAGATCGAGGCCATGAAGACCCGTGCCCCAGGGAGAGGATAGAGCCAGGCAGGAACGCGGAGGACACAACTCGTTCCAGCCCAAGCCTCCAGAAGTATTGAGAAGCAGCACCCACACCACTCTTCTGGATTTCTTACTCCCTGGGAGAGACCCAGTGCTCCCCAAGGCCCCCTACTGAACGTGTTCGGCCAGCTTGGAACTTGGTGTAGTGACAGTAGTCAATGCTGCCTCTTAGTGCCCGTGAACAAGGGAAGCAGCCCTTCAAAGGACTAACTGTGATCAGCGCCCAGAAAGGACTGCAGAAAGCCGTGAGGATGAGAAGCAAGGAGACAGAGGTGGAGGGGCCAAGAGAGATGGACAGGCGGAGGGGCTGCGGGAGAGACCTGTGGTTTGGCCCTGGCCTAGCAGCCCGTGAAAGGCCTCAAAATTGGCCTTAAACATTGTCTCTAAGTCAAATTATCTATACAACCACAGGGCTGTGTTGACAGAAATGTTTCTCCTACGTGTTTGTAGATATGTTTTATTCCTACTAAATCACGCAAATTAAATTTTTGACCCAATAATCATTTTCATAACCCAATTAATTACACTTTATGGTCATTTGTGGATCAAAAAGTTGATTTGTGAACTTTACAAGTTTAAAATATATCACAATTTTTGTAACCCTAGTTTGACATCTCTTTTTTCAAGATGCTGAGTGCTTCGAAAAATGAAAGTGACCGAGGCACCTCTGGACCTCAGAGAGACCCTGGAAGCCAGAGAAGAATGAAGCAGATCCTTCTGATTCCAACCCACAGAAAGGCAATAACATTCTGCTTTAACTTTTTCTTTGCTTAATTCTTTTTTCCCTTGCGAATGGGAGACCCAGTTCATTCCACGGAAGGTTCCCACGCTATTTAATGCTCAGCTTATTGACTTCCTAGGCCTTTTCCTCTATGTTCTCTATAGCGGCCCCTTGGAACACAAACATTTCATCAACTCTGGGAAATGTCTGTGGGAAGACAGGCGAGAGGAGGGTCGAGCTGGTGAGGTTTGGGGTCTTCCTGTGTTGTCTTCACATGGACATTCCTGAGTTTGGTCCTTGTGTGCAAGAATTGAAGAAGTGAATTCACGTAGAGTCAAACACACATGTCTATTAGTCAGAGTTTTCTAGAGAAACAGAAGGAACAGGAAGTATCTGTATATGAAGAGATTTATTATAAGAAATTGACTCATACAACTCTGGAGGCTGAGGAATACCACCTCTGCTGTCTGCAAGCCGGAGACCCAAGAAAGCCAACGGCGTCATTCAGTCCAAGTCTGAAGGTCTAAGAACCAGGAGTGCCGGGGGCAGGAAAAGATCCCTGTCCCGGCTGAAACAATCAGGCAGGAAGAGGTGAGTTCCTCCTTCCTCACCAGTCACTGTTGCTTGTGTTCTTTTCAGGCCCTCCACGGATTGGATGATGCCCACCTACACTGGGGAGGGCAATCTGCTGACTGAGTCCACTCATTCAAATGCAAATCCCATCTGCAAACACCCTCACAGGCACACGCAGAAATAGTCTGTAATCTGGGCACCCCATGGCCGGTCAATTGACACACAAAATTAGCCATCACAACACGTACTCAAACCTAAAGCCAAATGCGTATTCCCAAATTACTGTTGCTCTTCCATTGTCCCCCTGTTGGATCTTCCAACCTATTAGCACAGCCAGGAGCTGGCAGAAACTACCTTTAGTTCAAGAAGTGTTTTCTGAAAAGGAAGATGCGCTGGGGAAGTGAGGCAGAAGGGAGAGAGAGTGGTGGGTGGAGCAGACTCAGGAAACTGTCGCTGGCTGTGGAGTTTCTCAATTCGGGTTACCATGGCCACCAAGTGCCTAGCAAACTTCTCATTCTGTATTCTGGGTCTGAAGCCTGGGCTTCTCCCTTGTGCTGGCCATTGACTACTCTTTGAAGAAATCTGGGTTCAGATCTAGACACTGTCACTTACAGTGTATTCCTGGTTAGTTCATTTCCTCTCTGATCCATTTGCGAGGCCGTTGGGAGGAGGAGAGATTAATATACATAAGCTCTTTGCTATGTGAAAAAAGACCTATAAACAATAACCAAAAAAAAAGAAAATCAAGAAAACTTCCAGAGATATATAATTTTATATTTTGGTTTTTGTTGTTTAAATTCTTTTACTGAGGTATAACATACAAGCAGAAAATTATACAGAATATAAACACACAGCTCAGTGAAATTTTAGGAAGTGAATATGTTTGCATAGCCACCACCCAGATCAGACATTCATGCCCTTCTGTAGGCCCCTTCCACGTCATATCAGGATGGGTCTATGTGACCCTCAGATATGGCAGAAGCAGTGGCATATGACTTCCAAGGGTAGGTCACAAGAGATATTGTGCCTTGCTCTCTCTTGGATCACTCATTCTGGGGGAAGCTAGTTGCCATGTCATGAAGACATTCAAGTAGCTATTGAGCAAGGAGCTGAGGCCTTCTGCCAACAGCTGTGTGAGTGCGCCATCTTGGAAGCAGATCCTCCAGCCCCAGTCTAGCCTTCGGATGACTGCAGCCCTGGCCAACATCATGACTGCACCTTCATGAAGGAGACACCCTGAGCCAGAACCACCCAGATAAGCCAAGCTCAGACTCATGACTCTCATGAAGTGTGAGATACTAAATGTTCATTGTTTTCAGCTGCTAAGTCTTGGGGGAATTTGTTACACAGTGATAGATCTCTAATGTGGTTGGACCGCACTTGCCTACGGCCAGTCTCTGCAGCCAGTTCAATCTTTCTTCACACAATCACTCAGTGACTCGTTCAGCAACCATTGGTTACACAGTGCAGTTGGGCACTGGGTCGTCCCTTGATGAATAAAATAGACCCAAAACGCCACTATGATGTCAGCTATATCCTGGAGGGGGAGATGGATAGAAACCACCAAAAGAAAACATAGTAACATAATGTTTGAAGAAATATGGAGAAAATAAACAGGGATCAGTGAGCAGGACAGGTAGTGTGACCCCTAGGAAGAGTGATCAGGGAGCCTTTCTGAGGAAGTTACATCCAAGGTGAAACCAAGAGGACAAGAAGGGGCAGGCAGTGAGAAGAGCTGGGGGAGGGGTCCAGGGAGCAGCAAGTGCTAAAGCCTGGGGAGGGTTGAGCACTTTGGCTGGAACATAGGACCACACTGGGGTGGAAGGAGCAAGACGAAGCTACAGAACGAAGCAGTGGTCAGGTCTGCTCAGGCCATGCAGGCCAAGCAAGGAGAGTGGGTTTCATTTGAAGAGTGGGGAGCAAGGAGTGACATTAACGACTACTGACGTCGGTTAAAGCTGTCCCTTCCTGATGATTGGAGAAGAGAAAGGAGAGGGCATGAGGGGCTTGGGAAGAAGAGGGGTGTCACTGGAGTGTTGAGAGGAGAGAGGTCCTTTGTAACTTCGGGGGAAAAGGAGGAGGAGGCAGATTGGAGAGTTAGAGTCAGGATAGATGGGGAGTGATGGAGAGAATCTGGATCACAGCATTTGCG
Source organism: Equus quagga (assembly GCF_021613505.1). NCBI lineage: Eukaryota > Metazoa > Chordata > Mammalia > Perissodactyla > Equidae > Equus > Equus quagga. The sequence continues at coordinate 109,224,073 of NC_060277.1, read as the reverse complement.
CTACAACTGTGCTAGGAATATCATTGCCTTTGATCATGATAAGATAGTGTGAGAGAGGCACAAATCTGGGAGACAGTGTTTAGGGGGAAATTGATAGACCTGGTTTGTGTATGACAAGGTTGAGAAAATGGCATCATTGGGAGAGACGCTAAATGGGTCCTGCACCTTGACCCATCACCCTACCATTTCCAGGGTAAAGTGACCCTAAACCCATCAGGTCATGAGAACAAGGCATTCTAAGTTGGGTCAGATCTGCCTCCCCACCTCCTGGGAAGGATCATCCCCCACTCTCCACCTTGAAGAGGCCCCTGGTCATCACTGTGAACCCAAAAGAGACACGAACTGCCAGCACCTTTGGGGAGACTGCCCTCTTGTTATATGACCACCTTCTCTGCCGTTGGATAGAGAGGAGGGATCAGTCTCAGCTTCACATGCTCCCCAACTTCCCATCAGCATCTTCACCCTCTGAACCCTTTCTCAATATTCTGTCCTGAATCTCACAGTGGAGTGGACTTTCAAAGAAGAGTAAAAAGTGAAGTACTGGAGGGTTGATGACGGCTGCTCCACCATATGTTGGGGAACAAGGAAGCACACAAGGAAGGAAGCCGCAGCCTGAGGGGTTTGTGCCCTGGTTAGGAACCCAGAACCAAGCGAGGACCTCTGAAAGTGTTTGAGGTCACAGTGCCAACTTGTGTGACCAGAGGAAAAGCTGGGGTCCCACGGGGGCAGAGCTCTCCACGGGTGCCTGGAGCTGCAGGTTGAGGGGGTCAAAGTACCTCTTTGGTCACCACCAAGGCCAGAGAGGAGGGAGGGGTCTGGCCTCCGCTCCCAGGATTGTACATCCTGACCACAAGGAAGTGACGTATCACAGAGGCAAGGACACCTGCTGAGGAGGAAATGTGCCCGCTTGGCTCCGCTGTGTGGGAGCGTGTGTGAAACAGTGAGAGAGGAGGAGCAGCGCAGAACTGCTGTGCAGAGGAGCAGCGGCTGCAACTGAGTCCAGGACCTGGCCCTGGCCCTGTCCAGTCACCGGGACTGGGAGAAGCCAGGGGCACCGGGTCTGGGGGCTCTGCACAGCCCATGCAGATTCTCTCCCTGAGCTTCCTGCACCCTGACCGGCTCCAACATCAGACCTGACTCAGGGCCGGACAAGGAAGCAGAGGGGCCCGGAAATGCAGAAGTGGTAACACAGAGATTAGATCCTCTGTGAGGAGGCTCAACCCAGTCCCCACCAAGGGCCTCGCGCTGCTGCAGGTGACATTTGTGCTGGAGAAATGACCCTGAAGGACCAGGCCGCGCGGCTGCCTTCAGCTCTGCTCCTTCTTCTTGTCCCAGGTGAGGGGCTGGGCCTGGGCGGAGGAGTCTGCCTTGAGCGGGAGAGGGGAAGGGCAGGATGGAGGTGGGTTGAGAAGTGGCCCCCAGGGGAGGGAAGGGGGACGTGGGAGGGAAGAGGGAGAGGCAGAGAAGCTTCTGGGAGGAGCCAGCACCTGCCTCGGCAGTGACCAGGAGGATTCTGCGCATAAAGCAGGGGAGTCTTGGTCACTGTGCTGGACAGAATAGTGCTAGTGAGGGGGGTGTCTGTGATAGTCATTACCTCGATTGTCACAGTCAGGAAGGATGTCTTGGAGCATCACACACACGCACGCACGCATGCACACACACACACACTCAGTTTACCACCCTGGCCTTTCTTGTCTCCATGGACACCCTCTCCCTGTGCCACCTCTGTGAGGAGGGAGCTACGCCCCCCTCTTCCCCTCTCCTGGCTCTGAGGAAAGGCTCCAGTCTCCTGCCGCGGCCTCCTCCAGGCCCCGAGGACCCTTGAGGGACCTGCACCCCAGGGAGTCCTGGACCCAGGCCCATCCACTGAGGAGCTGGGACTCGCCTGTATTTTCCAGGCTCTCTGTCTCTGAGTGGTCCCAGAACCGTGACCGGCACCATCGGGGGATCCCTGAGTGTGCAATGTCGGTATGACGAGGAATACAGAGAACATAAAAAATACTGGTGCTGAAACTCAAAGTGGCCACCGTGGAGGAAGAAGATTGTGGAGACCACAGAGTCAGAGAGAGAAGTGAGCCGTGGCCGCGTGTCCATCAGGGACCACCCTGCAAACCTCACCTTCACCGTGACCTTGGAGAGCCTCACAGAGGCTGACACAGGAACTTACTGCTGTGGGATCGATACACGGTGGTCTGAAGGAGTTTTACATGACCCCACCTTCCAGGTTGAGGTGTCTGTGTTGCCAGGTGAGTGCCCCCCCCCCAACCTCACACCAGCACCAGGGCTGCCTGAGTCCAGGGCTGGTCACTCGGACCCTCAGGAAAGATGTGGGACATTGGATAGAAGAGCTGGGCAAGGTTAAGGGTCAGAGACAGGACGCAGGGTGTCTGCATGCATGTGTGTGAGTATGTATGTGTCCATGTGTGCGTGTGTGTGTGTGTGTGTATTTATGTGTGTGTGTGTGTGTTATGTTGTCTGCACAGGCACACAAGCACATGCTCACCTCTGGCTGTTCTAGACCCTTCTGTGTACCGCACCCTGACACCTTCTCAGGCCTGAAGCTTTCCTGGGAGGGGGAACTGCCCTGAGTCCAGGGACAAGCTGCCTGCCTGTCCTCACAAAGGCTGTGGTCCCTCTGGAGGAGACCGCATGTCTCCTTCATCCCTCTCTTGGTCCCCTCTACGGGAACAGGACCCCTGGGGCATCTGCTCCTCTCACTCACAGCTGCCCATCACCCTGGGCCCTAAGAGGACGTCACTAGGTGGTGGCTGGTTCCCGAGACACCAGCCTCCCAGCCGCGGTCCTGAGGGCCTGCAGCAGCCACAAGAGGGGCCCAAGATAGAGCCCCGGACCCCAAGGGCCCTTGAGGGAGCCGCACCTCAGGGTGCCCTTGTCCCAGGCCCATCTGGTGAGGAGCCAGGCCTCGGCTATGTTTTCCAGGCTGTCTGTCTCTGAGCGGCCCTTCTCGGAGGAACTTTGGTGACCACCCTGTCCATCCAGGCTGATCCTGACCCCTCCTTTCCATTGCACTTTGTACCCACAGAGAGACCCCTGAAACCCCAGAGAAACCCCTGAAATCGCTCCCCCTAGGCAGAGGAGAAGGGTGAGAAAATGGGGTCTCGGGCATTATGGCCCCAAGTGTACTTCGGTTCTTCTTTAACAGAACCCTGCCCTTGTTTCCTGAGGACCAGACCCAGGTCCGCCTCTGAGTGTGTGGCTTCCCCTGGGTTCTTGTTCTGACCTTGTCTCTGGCTCCTGAGTCCCCTCCAGTGGGTCCTGGTTTCCCTTATGGGAGCAGTTTCTCTCACCTACCCCTTCGGGTTCCTGTTTAAGATGAGCAACTGAAAATCCACTGGAACAGCTGAGTGTGTGAGAGAAACAGGCTTGTCCACTTGGCTTTGGGACAGGCCACTTTCTATGGGGTCATCCAGGTGCACGTCTCTCTCGATCTTTCTTTCCGGTCATTCCCTCCCCGTGAGGAGACTGTCCAGTGGCCACCCGGGGCCGTAGGCCTGGCTGAGTGCCCTGAGCAACTCGGGGTCCCTCTGTTCAGGCAGACTCTGCTGTATGTCCTTGTTTCTTTGGACCTCGCTCCAGCCATCAGCCATGCCCGAGGGCCTTGGCTCTGCCATCGCCCTGGATCAATCTCTACAGAGTAATGTCACCCCCTCTGTCCCCTGACAGGGTAGACAGCAAGCACAAAGGTGTGGCTCTGGCTGGGGTGTGACCTGGAGCCAAGTGCTCTCCACACTCTCAAGTGTCCTGGTAAACAGGACGACCTTGCACCTGAAAGGGCCCACCTAGCCCGGGAGCGCCTGGAGAGGGGGCCATGGTGCTGGTCAGGCCCTGGGGTGGCCATGAGGGATGTTGGACCCAGGCCATCTGTCCAGGTGGTCTGAGTGACCTCAACTGTGTGAGTCAGAGACACACAGGTGACAGAGAGTGGGAGAGTGAGTGAGAGGACACGGGGCCTGATGTACGCTTCTCCCTTACCCACCACAGCAGCCCCCACCCCGAAGATCTTCACAAGCACCCCAGGTCCTCCCACAACCCTGCCAGCAACCACCAGGTCCAGCACAACAAGGCAAGAAACTGCAGATCCCAGCCAACACCATCGGTGAGGGGCCCGGGTCCCCGGACTTTGACCCCTGGGTGACTTCTCCTCCAGGTGAGGGAGCGGTAGAGGGATTCGTGCCACCCTTCCCGAGGGCCCCTCATTTATTTACCAATTCCACACCTGATCGTGAAGGGCATACTAAGTGCCGGCTGCTCTTCTGCAGATGCAGCAGCGGACCACACAGACACGAGCCTGCTCCGACAGAAGTCGTGTTCTCGGGGGAGTCACACAATGAATAAATCAATATAAACATGCCAGTTGATGATGAATGCTCAGGGAAAACCTGTCCCATGGGTTTGGGGAGAGCATGTGGGGTGGGGGTGATGGGGATTGCTGTTTAATACGCAACGATCAGGGGGCCTCGCTGGTTTGAGGACATTTGAGTGAAGAGCTGCAGGGTTTGGGGAGCCACGCACGTGGGCATCTGCAGAAACAGGGGTCCAGGCAGAGAGAAGACCCAGCGCAAACATCCCGCAAAAGGAGCTCTCCAGAGCCCGGCCCAGGCCAAGGCAGGCGGCAGGTGTCCTGGGGATTGGCGGCCCCTGCGCTCTCTCCCCAGCCTCCCTCCGAGCCCTGGTCAGAAGTGTCATCCTGTGGAGAACCCAGGCCTCAGAGGGAGGTGGGAGCTGAGGTGGGTCATGCATTCGTTCCATCAACTGCCACTGACTTTTAAGGGCTGACATCTTGGAGGCACCGGGCAGGTACCAGCTGCTCACTGTGAATAAAACAGTCTCTTCCCTCGTGGGAAATGCTGCTTGCCGGAGAGTGGATCTCACACAAATGACCTTGTTATTTATCACGAGACCACAGGTGGGATAGCCCCCAAATGTGGAGGGCTCAGGTAGAAATCCTTCTTCTGGGCCCAGGTCCCACCCGGGTCCCTGGGTCTCCCTCACATCATTCTAACAGCCATGACCTTCCTTATGCCCACTGTCCTAATTTTCAAGAGCCATCATTAGGCACAGAGTCGGGGGCAGTGGTCTTTCAAGTGGGGCTGCTCTGCCCAGGGCTGGTCTTTATGTGGACTGTGTGGCCACAGGACCTGCACACAGGGATGGGGGAAGGGGAGGGCACCAGAGCCTCCCCTGAGGATGCGGCTCACTGTCTGTCACTGTGTCCCCCACAGGTCCCTGCTCAGCAGCGTCCGCTTCCTGCTGCTGGTCTTCCTGGAGGTGCCCCTGCTCCTGAGCATGCTCAGTGCTGTCCTCTGGGTGAACAGACCTCTGAGGGGCTGTGGGCAGAGGCGGAGTCAGCCTGATTGTGAGAACCAGTAGCACCTGTTGGGTATCGACGCCCCGCCCAGGAACACAGCCTCTGTGGTGGATGGGAATGACCTTCTGACCAGTAAATCCAGTGTCATTGTCCACGTTTCTGTGAGAACACCATGATTATGTGAACTTTTTTGAAACTTTTTTCTTGCAATGTATCATACACACAAAAGAACGTACCTAATAAATGCATACTCTTTCAACCAGGAAGACCCTTCAATACTTGCATGCCCACCTTACTACAGCTTAAATAATAAACATCATTAATTCTGAAGTCCAAAGCTCCTCCTCTGAGGGAGCCAACTCTGAATTTTACATTCATCATCTTCTCGTTTTCGTCACAGTTTTGCCATAGTATTTCCAGAGTATGTACATATACGTATTTTTTTTTTAATAAATTGTGACTGTGGGTTTTTTTTAGATTTTATTTTTCCTTCTTCTCTGCAAAGTCCCCCAGTACATAGTTGTATATTTTAGTTGTGGGTCCTTCTACTTGTGGCATGAGGGACGCCACCTCAGCACGGCTTGATGAGCGGTGCTAAGTCCGAGCCCAGGATCTGAACCGGCAAACCCTGGGCTGCCGAAGCAGAGCGCGTGAACTTAACCACTCGGTCACGGCCCCTATACATATGGTTTTAACAATACCCATGATTACTTTATTTTTATTTTCTTTCAGTTTTATTTAAATATAGCTAACATACAGCATTGTGTAAGTTTAAGGTGCACAATGTGTGGATTTGATACCACGATGCGTTAGCTAACATCTCCATCATGTCACATAGTTACGACTTCTTTTTGGTGGTGAGAACATTCACTCTTGAACCTGTGCCCTGGTGCATATGTTCAAAACTTTTTTGTAGAGTCTAGTTCTAGGAGAGAAATTGCTAACTTTCACTGCATGTGTTTAATCGGCTCTACCAGGCAGTTCCAAACTATTTCCCGAAGATCCTGGACCAGTTTGCACCCTCGTCAGCAGTCCCACTGCTCTGAATCCCAGATGTCTGAAATTTTGCCAAGTTAATGGGTGTGAAATGATATCTCGTTGTTTTAATTTGAATTTCTCTGACTACTAATGAGATTAAAACTCTTTTTTGCTTTTATTGGTCATTTGGATTTCTTGTTTTGTGAAATGCTTGTTCTAGAGTCTTGTTTATTTTGGGGTGTTTTGTTTTTGTTTATTTGGTGAGGAAGATTGACCCTGAGCTAACATCTGTGCTAATCTTCCTCTATTTTATATGTGGGATGCTTTCGCTGCGTGACTTAATGAGCAGTGTGTATCTCTGTGCCCGGGATCCAAACCTGCAAACCCTGGGCCACCAAAGTGGAGTGTGCTAACTTAACCACAATGCCACCGGGCCAGCCCCGAGTCTGGTCTATTTCATATTGTTTTTCTTATTGATTTGTATAAATTCTCTACAAGTCCCTTGTTAGTTACATGTATTGCAATATCTTTTCCTAGTTTGTGCTTTATGGTGTCTTTTGAAAAATGCTTTTTAATTATAAGATAGCAAATTATTCAACCTTTTGCTTCATGATTTATACTTTTGTACCTTGTTTAAGAAATTATTTCACAATTCCAAAATTTCTTTAAATCTTCTATATTTCATCTAAAAATCTAAAATTTTTCCCTTTGATGAGCAAGTTCTGGATCCATTTTTAATTGATTTTTTGTTACTAAGCTGAGATGGTAATCAGTCTCATCTTCCATATGGACAAGCATTGTCCACATTTTCCCACGGATCTGTAATGTGACTCCTAAGATATATTGATTTCTGTGTATGCTTGGACCTTTTTTGGGAGTCTTTATTCTATTTGTCTAAGTGCTTATTTCTGGACTGATACAGCGCTGTTTTAACTATTACAGCTTTATTAAAAGTCTTGATGTTTGGTAGAACATCACTGCACATTGTTCTTTGATATCAGTAAACTTTGCAAACATTGGCCATTTCCTCTTCCATATAAATTTTAGAATTAATCAGTCATGGTTCTAAGACACAAAAACTCTGCTGAAACTTTGAATCCAATTGTATCAACGTCATCTTTATGGTAATTTCCCTATCCGTAAACCTGGTACATAACTCCAATTATTTTTGAGCTTTTAAAATGTCTCTTAGTGAAGAGGATTCTGGGGAGATGTCAGAGTAGGAAGCACTAGGAATCTGTGTACACGTCCAGACAACAATCATACGGCACAATCTGTCTGGTGTAACTATTTTGGATCTCTGGAGTCTATTTGAACTCTAGAGTCTATTGAAGGCTTACAATTTCCAGAGGAAATCTCGGAGGTAAATTACAGTTAATTTCAGTCAATTTCAGCTCTTAGCACAGTAGCAAATACCCATCCCCCACCCCCAGCCACATGGCAGCAGCTGTGCGCATGTCCCTGGAGCAACCTGCACACAGGTCATGGGGGCCAGGGAAGGCAAAAAGGACCTTGTGCTCCAAGTGGTGGAGATTTATGTTCTGATCACAGAGGTGCAGACAAAGAAGAGGGCACCTAAGACCTATAACCAGTAGGGAGATTGAATCAGTAATCAGAAATGCCCTGACAAATAAAAGCCCTGGACCTGATGGCTTCACTGGTGAATTCTACCAAACATTTAAAGAACTAGTATCATTCCTTCCCAGACTTTTACAAAAAACTGAAGAGGAGGGAACACTTCCTAACTCATTCTACAAGGCCTGCATTAGCCTGATACCAAAGCCAGACAAAGACATTACAAGAAAAGGATACTCAAAAAAGATGCTCAACAAATACCATATATAAATACTATATATAAGTACTATGTATAAATACAAACTGAATTTGTAACCGCCAAAGGGGGTCTTCTACTCGCTGGAAGACAAACCAACAGTCAGGAGGCAAGTTTGCAGGAGAGAAAGGGGCTTTTTATTACAGCTTGCCAGCAAGGGGGAAGATGGCAGACTAACGTTTTAAAGAAGCATCTTAAAACCACAAAATTTGGAAGCAATTATATAGGGTAAATGGGCCCAAAGGGGGGTCGAGGGAGGGTCTTGGAATGTTGACCATCTGGTGTTGTGGTCCTTGAGGCTACAGAGCATCCCTTTCTCTTGTCACTGGTGACAGATACCAGCAGAGGGCGTTTTCCTGAAGGTCGTTACATACCTAGAAAAGCTGAAAGAACAATTTATTGTCTTATCAGAATAGGCGGGTCTAGGTATAAGCCAAGGCTACGAAAATAGCAGAGCATGCATATTTCTCATGAGCAGATGTGTGCTTATCCAGGCTACGTGCAAACTAAAACATTGCTAACAAGGAAAAGTTGGTATCATTTTTAGTCCTGACATGGTTCCCCTCTATAAATGGCTTCCCTTATGCTAACCTATGCTAACCATTGGCTGTGTTTACCTTAGCTATTTAGGAGGTGCTGACAAATTCAGTAGCATATTAAAAGGAGTATACCCCATGACCGAGTGAGATTTATTCCTGGAATGCAAGGATGGCTCAACATACAAAAAATTGATCAACTGCATTAAAAACAATCACTACATTAACAGAATGAAGGAAAAAAACCTCAAATGGTCATTTCAACTGATGCAGAAAAACCGTTTGACAAAATTCAACACCCTCTTGTGGTAAAAACACTGAGCAAAGTAGGAATAGAAGGAGACTACCTCAACAATAATAAAAGCTATATTTGAAAAGTCCATGGTAAACATCATATTCAATGATGAAATGGAAAGTTTTTCCTCTAAGATCAGTAAAAAAGTAAGATATCTACTTTTGTCACTTCTATTCAACACAATCCTGGAAGTCCTCCCTAGAACAATTAGGCAAGAAAAAGAAAGAAAACACATCCAAACTGGAATAGAAGCAGTAAGATTATCTCTGTTTGCAGATGATATTATCTTATATAGAGAAAACCCTGAAATTTCACAAAAATCTGTTAGTACTAATAAATGAATTCAGCAAAGTAGCAGGATCCAAAGTTAACACACAAAAATCAGTTACATTTCCATACACTAACAATGAACAATCTGAAAAGGAAACTGTAAAAAACAATTCCATTGACAATAGCATCAAGAAATATAATACTTAGGAATTAACCGAGGAGGTGAAAGATTTGTACAGTGAAAACTGTGAATTATTGCTGAAAGAAATTAAAGAAGACATAAATAAATGGAAATACATCCCGTGTTCACGGATTGGAAGGCTGAATATTGTTAAGATGTCAATACCACCCAAAGTGATCTACAGATTCAATGCAATCTCTATCAAAATCTGAACAACATTTTTTGCAGAAATAGAAAAACTCATCTTAAAATTCATATGAAATCTCGAGGGACCCCAAATAGTCAAAATGATCATGAAAAAGAAGAACAAAGTTGCAAGACTTTCCTGATTTCAAAACTTACTGCAAAGCTACAGTAATTAAAAGAGGGTGACGTTGGCATAAATTCAGATGTGTAGATCGATGAAATAAAATAGAGTCCAGAAACAAATCTTCACATATATGATTTTTTTTTCTTGAGGAAGATTGGCCCTGAGCTAACATCTGTTGCTAATCTTCTTCTTTGTTTTTTCTCCCCAAAGCCCCAGCACATAGTTGTGTATCCTAGTTGGAAGTCATTCTAGTTCTTCTCTGTGGGACACCACCACAGCATGGTTTGATGAGTGGTGCATAGGTCTGCATCCAGGATCCAAGCCAGTGAACCCTCAGCTGCTGAAGAGGACTGTGTGAACTTAACCACTCAGCCACGGGGCCAGCCCCCTGCATATATGATTTTTGACAAGGGGGCCAAAACCATTTAGTGAGGAGAGGACAATCCTTTCAAAAAATGGTGCTGGAAAAACTGGATATCCACGTGCAAAACAATTAAGTTGGACTCTTACCTACCAGCACATACAAAAACTAGCTCAAAAGACCTCAAAGACCTCAAAGTAAGACCTAAAGCTCTAAAACTCTTAGAAGAAAACATAGGGCAAAAGCTTCACAACATTGGATTTTGTGATGACTTCTTGGATATGACCCCAAAGGCACAGGCAATGAAAGAAAAAATAGACAAATTAGATGCATGAAGATTTAAAAATTTTGTGCATCAAAAGATGCTATCAACAGAGTAAAAAGATAACCCACAGAATGGGAGAAAATATTTGCAAATCTTATGTCTGATAAGGGATTAGTTTCAAGAATATATAAAGAACTCCCAAAACTTAATAACAAAATGACCCAATTCAAAAATGCGCAAAGGACTTGAATAGACGTTTCCTCAGAAGATATACGAATGGCCAACAACATGAAAAGATGCTCAACGTCACTAATCGTTAGGGAAATGCGAATGAAAATACAATGAGATACCACCTCACACTCATCAGGATGGATGCTATCCAAAAAATAAAGGAAAAAAACAGAAAATAACAGGTATTGGCAAGGATGTGGAGAAACTGGAAAGCTTATGCACTGTTGGTGGGAAGGTAAAATGGTACAGCTGCCTTGGAAAACAGTATGACAGTTTCTCAAAAAAATTAAAAATAGAATTACCATATGATCTAGCAATTCCATTTCTGAGTATATACCCCAAAAAATTGAAAGCAGGGTCTCGAAGGGATATTCATACACCATATTCATAGCAGCATTATCCACAATAGCTAAAATATGGAAGCAACCCAAGTGCCCATCAACAGATGAATGGCTAAGCAAAGTGTGGTATATACATAGAATGGACTATTATTCAGCCTTAAAAAAGGAGCAAATCCTGACACATGCTACAACAGAGATGAACTTCAAGGACGTTATGCTAAGCGAAACAAGCCAGTCACAGAAAGACAAATACTGTATGATTCCACTTATATGAGCTGCCTAGAGCAGTCAAATTCACAGAGACAGAAAGCTGAATGGTGGTTACCGGGGGTGGGGGTGGGGCATGGGGGTTTATTGTTTAATTGGGACAGAGTTTCAGTTTTATAAGATGAAAAGAGTTAGAGAGATGGGTGGCAGTGACGGTGGCACAACATTATGAATCTATTTAACGCTACTGAGCTGAACACTCAAAACGGTAAATTTTTTTTTTTAAGATTTGTTTGTTCCTTTTTCTCCCCAAAGCCCCCCAGTACATAGTTGTATATTCTTCATTGTGGGTCCTTCTAGTTGCGGCATGTGGGACGCTGCCTCAGCGTGGTTTGATGAGCAGTGCCATGTCCGTGCCCAGGATTCGAACCAACGAAACACTGGGCTGCCTGCAGCGGAGCGTGCGAACTGAACCACTCGGCCACGGGGCCAGCCCCACAAAATGGTAAATTTTATGTTGTGTGTATTTCACCACAATAAAAAAATTTTTAATGTCTTTTAATAATGTCATATTATTTTCTCCCTAAGAATTGTTTACATATTTGTTCAATTTAATTTTGGATATCTTAGTGTTATTATTTTAAGCGGTATCTTTCTTATTAAATTTTGAAGCTGTGCTTTGCATGTGCGATATTTCTATGTTGACCTGGTATATGCGTAGCAACTTTACTAAAATCTGACTAGTTCTTCCCAGTTGTATATGTGGACAATAATTCATCTATAACTATTTAGAATTGTGTTTCTTCCTTTCCCATTCTCCTTTCTTCTGCCTCCTTTTCTTGTCGTGTTGTGTGGACTAACCAAAGCGTTGAGTCAAAGTGGTGACTATGAGCCTTCTTGTCCTCCTCCTGCTTTTAAGGGAAAGACTTCTCACGAATTGCCATTGGTTTTAATATTTGAAGGATGTTTGCTTCTAGATACCCTTCTATTCCTAGTTTGTCATGAAAAGTAATGGATTTTACATAATGCTTTTCATGCATTTAATTTCTTGATTTTGTGGTCTTCCTCCTTTATTCTATTTATGTGGCTCTTTACCCAGTGTCTGAGGTTTCACCATAATAACATAGAGTGCTAACCCCCTTCCAGGACAGAGACAAAAAGTGAGGCTCAGAAAGGTTAAGTAGGTTGTCCACAGTCACACAGCTTGTAAGTGGTACTGTGGGCTTAGAGCCCAGGTCTGTCTGATCCCCAGCCTGCACTTTCATGCATTTGGCTATAACACCTGAACACATGCCCTCCAGGTATGACGGGCACGCTCGCCTGACAGCTGAGGGCCGGGGGGGCTGGGGAGGGGGTGTCTCTTCTGCTGGGCCCCATTGTTGTGGTGGAGAACCGTTCCTGGAGTTGACACCCAGAATGTACCCCTCGAACCCAAGGCCTGATAAGGCCAGCTGCCACCCCCCGCTGACCCTTCAGATCTGCCCCGCTCCTCCTCACCCTACACAACTCCCTCACTTCTTCTTTTGTACCCAGTGGGGACTGTCATGCCCTGTGACCCAGCCCTGCCAAGAAATGACACCCCTTTTGCTGAATAATTAAAAGGAGGAAATACTCACTCTATAAAAGGAAGTGAAGAGTAAGAAACTCAAGGCGGCCTGGACAAGCAGAAGGGGCAGGCCTGGGCTCAGGCAGAGCTTCGAGAGTCCAGCTGGGGTCCGGGTGCACCCTCGGGTTGTAGATCAGAGGGGCGGGACCATGTGGCTGCCCCCAGCTCTACTCCTCCTCAGCCTCCCAGGTGAGTGCAGCTGCAGCCTCGGGAACTTGGTACTGCAGGGGGGGCAGGGGCAGGGAGTGGCTGTCCAGGTTCGAGAGCAGGTGTCGCATCCGGGGAAATGAGAGGGGACTTTGTTAATTCATTCAGAAAAGTACATGGGGCCCTACTGCCTTATGAGCATGCATCAGGCCCTGAGGACATGAAGGGAAAAGAGAGAGAGGACTGGCCGCTAAAAAGAGGACCCGGACGGCTCAGTGGGTGAGACACATGGATAAACAACACCGATGGTAGGACACAGAAGGCACGGACGGAGGTGTGCTCAGAGGGCGAAGCCGGTCTGACTGGGGGAGCTGCAGAAAGCCCCACAGAGGCTGTCCATCTGATGAGCCTGGAAGAAGGGATCAGCCCTTGCAGCAGAGAAGCGTGAAGAGCGTTCCAGGGAGGGGGGCTGCTCAGCCAAGGGACGGAGCCTTGAGAAAGGATGTTCGTGCAGAGAGAGCTCTCGGTGTGCAGGGCACCGCGGGGCGACTGGTTGGACAACGCAAAAGGCAAGATTACAAAGGGCCTTTGACACTGCGCCCAGGAACTGCGACTTTTGAAGAGAAAATTGCTCAGGTGGAAGAGGGGAGGGGCTCGAGTCTCTCTTCTCTGTTGAAAACTACTGTGCTCACCTGGAGGCCGTCAGGGGCCAGTCTGGAAGCTTGCACCACATATGCAGTATGTGCGGGCTGCACAGTCCTCTCTGGGGGCCCGGGGACTAACCATCTGGCACAAACAGACTGGTTCACAGAGGGGCTGCAGCGGGGAGCAGAGCCAGGGAGTCAGGAAACTCGAGGTCCAGTCCTGATCACGGCGCACGATGCGGGCAAACTGTTCTCAGACCTGGATTTCCGGTGTGAATGGACAGTCCCTGAGGCCCTTTCCAGCTCTAACGCTGTAGGACCCTATGATTCAGATAGGATATAAATAGACTAGGGCTGTGAGCGTTCCCGAATTATCGCTGCCACTGCCGATCGTGTCGATGATGAAGAACCCCGTGATGATGCCTGTAGACCGGCTGCGAGGGCAGCGGCTTCTCTGTGACTGCAGCAGGCTTCCAAATGGCCCAGAATTCCCAAAGGACAGCAATCCAGAACGCCTGCCTCTCCCCCCACCTCCAGCTCTGCTCTAGAGTTCAGAGACCCCATCCGCTCCTTCCCTCAACCCCAACGGCTAGTTCACTTGGAGGTCAAGGAGAAGGGCCTGAGCTCACACACATAACACACACAAGGGAGTCAAATGCACACCCGCATGCAGTCACACCGCTGCACACGTCAATATTCTCACACACTCCTACACAGTCACAACCTCACACTCACACACACACAGTCCCACTCACAGTCAGACACACACACACATATACTCACACACAGGGACACAAAATGACACATACACTGCACACACCTTCCAGTCACACACACGCTTACACAGTCTCTCCCATTCACACACAAATTTGCTCTCATACTCACACACAAACACACACATATATATCACAAACACGCTCAGACACACACACACACGGAGTTAAACATACACTCGCGCACACACACTCTTCTCCCCCAGACGAAGGCAGAGACCCACAGCGGCTGTTCTGTGGCTTGGGGAGGGGGCGGTGCTGCAGAGACAAGACGGGGAGTCCTTGCTCCTCCAACTCTGAGGTAACGTGGGAAGTGGGTGGAGTTAGGATAAAAGAAAAGCCACCTGGCCAGGTGTTCACCAGCAGACTGCCATTAGCCCCTCAGGGGTTATTTCTTGAAATGAAGGAGAGAAAGTGGACGGGGTAGAGTCAGGATGACCCCCCTTCTGTAGGACATTCTCTTGTCTGCTCGGTGACGTGATCCCCCTACAAGCCCTAAAGGAGGGAGGGGCACTGCCTAGAGCAGGTGTGCAGGAAGTGTTTGCAAGTGGAAGAACAGACCCCTGAGGAAAGTGACACGAGAAAGGCCAGGAGCACAGACTTGTACCCTAGAAATTACTCTTCAGACCTGGAGCCGGCAGGATGGCGTGGGGCCGTCACAGAGACTCCCCGCCCCCTGACAGCAAGTAAGATGGCCTCGAACCTCACGGCACACCCCACACCCCGTGCGCATCTCTGCTCCGAGTTCCCTCCTTGGCTGCCTTTGACTCATTTTGTGTGTCATTTGTCACCTGCTGTCAGCCCAGACACGGAGCTCAACCATCGTCTCCATTTTGAGACAATTCACACAAGGATTTCACAGATGTGGCAAACTTTCCTGAAGGCCTGACATGAAAGGGGAAGGGGAAATTGAAATTCAGACAGCCTTATGCTTTTAAATTCCGCCACCCTGTCCTCTGAGCCCTGCTCCCCGAGCTCTGCTTTTGCGCCTCTTCCTTCAAACCAACTCCTGAAGGTTCTCAAAGGCCTAACTGATCGTTCCATCCATCCTACTCTGTGTTTATAAAAACCTCCCACGTATTTTTTAAAAACGAGTCAATCACATTATAAACACTTTACTGTGCAATCAAATTGCCAACACTGCCGCTGATAAGACTTCTATTTCAAAATAGCAGTATGTCTTTTCTGCTGTTTGTGATTACTGGCAAATACGATCTATACTAAACCCCTGCTTTCTGCTATAGCTGTGTGATTTTTTTTCTTGAAGAAAATGACCGTCTCTGTTGACTCTTGCATTTAATTTTCATTTATATCGATTTCCGTCTCTTAGCAACCCTCTTCCTGACTGACTCCTTTTTTGTTTTTTAAAATCTTTTTTTGTTTTGTCAGTTAATGATATTGTAAACATTTTAACATTATAGAAATGTATGATTTAGAAAGTAAAGTTTCCCCCGACAAAACCTAGTCTCGGTGCTAACCATGCTTAAAAGGTAGAACACATATTTTCAGAATTTTTCCTATGCATGTACTATAGAAAAACCACAGAAATGGAATCATACTTACTGTTAGGCAGCATTTTTTAACCTGATAATAATACACCTGGGGCATCTTTCCTATCGTTATCTGTGATTTGTCTTTTTCTTTTAACCGTGTTATGGATGGGCCATAATTTATTCGCCCAGTGCGCATGAACAGCATCTGAGTGTGTTTCCAGCATTTGCTGTTGCATTAGCACTGCAATGAGCATCCTTATACTTCACTGCCCATTGCTGTGGAAATTGCAGTTAATCCTAGAACTGAAACGATTAAGTTCAAGATCCTGATGACCAGCTTCTTTTCAAAACAATCATAAGCTTTATTGATACCTATCAGACACTGTGCAAGACACGGGGGCTGGGGGTGGGAAGAGAGAGGAAAAACAAACATCAAATCTCTGCTCTTCGGGACAGAGCATCCTAGCGAGGGAGATGGAGAGAGAGACACTGCCAGTGATGGAAAAGTACCAGTGCGGCATTCAGGTGCCTAAGGGTTATGGGAGCAACGGGAGGAAGTCTGGCTGGGGAGGGAAATAAGACTTTGCAAAGAAGGCTAAACGTTGAAGGAGATGTCAAGGGTGAACGGACGGGCAGGGCCTGGAGAAGGGGTTTCCAAGTGGAAAGAAGGACATGAGCAATGACACAGCTGCTTGGGAGGGCATATCAGAGTAGGGGGAAGAGAAAAGTGGGGCCCGATTACAGGGCAGAATGGGAGGCAGGGAGGGGCAGGAAGTGGCACTGAACAGAGAACTTGGATCTAGATTTTAAAAACACTTGAATGTCAACCCGCAGCATTTTAAACCGTCCTGAGGCAGTGGGGCACGGCTGCAGGAGAGATCCTGAAAGATTTTTTAAATGCTCACCGCAAGTGCAGCTGAGGATGAGGTGGGGGCACTCCCAGTGCATAACTCCAGCAGAAACACACAGAGAAGACTGGAGGAGGGGTGCAGCAGGAGCTGGGGAAACCCCCCTGGATGCTATGGCCATGATCCAGGCACCAGATGAGGGCCCAACCTATCGACAGGCTATCGATGATGGGGCACCCCCCAGATGTCTGGAATTTGACACATATCCAAGTCTTATGACAACCTGCATGGTGGAGGTAGCATAGCCAACTTAGAAACAAGGAAGCGAGACCCAGCGAGGTTAAGTAACTCACCCAAGGTTTCCCAACTAGTTTGTGGTAGAGGAGTCTTTCTGTGTCCAAAATTCATTCTCTTTCTGCTGTGGCATGAAGTCCTCATGGACTGTGACGGAAGAGGGAAGAAGAAAATCATTCTGAGAAGCATTGTTGAGGTAGAGTTGACCAAATTGGTTACCAATCGGTTGTGGAGGGAGAAGGAGGGGACGGGACCAATGAAGATGCTAAGTTTTCTAGTTAGATGCACTAGTGACTAGTGACGTTGTGGATTTGAAGAACATAAAGTTAGTTCTGCTGATTGAATACTATGTTACTTCATGGTAGGTGTGTAACAAATTACCACAAACTCAGCGGCTTGAAATGACACAAATTTATTATCTTACAGTTCTGAAGGTCAGAAGTCCAAAATGGTCTCACTGGCCAAAACCAAGGTGTAGGCAAGGTCGCATTCCTGCTGGAGGGCCTGGAGGAGGAACCGTTGTCTCGCCTTTTCCAGCTTTGAGAGGCCGCCCGCATTTCTTGGCTCATGACCGCTTTCTCCATCTTCAAATCTCTCTCCGCCTCTGACACTAACTCTCCTTCAACCTCCTTTCATTTGTAAGGACCCTGGTGATGGTGTTGGACCCACCTGGATAATCCCTCTCAAGGTCCTTAATTTAATCCCATCTGCAAAGTCTTTTTCCATGTAAAATGACATATTCACGGGTTCTGGAGTTAGGACATTGGGTTCTGGAGTTGGGGGGGGGCATTATTCTGTCAATCACAAATGCAAACCTCAAGTAAACGAAAAGAGCGTCAGGGAGAAGATCAGAGGCGTGAGGAGGCAGCACGTGCCTGATGCAACGGACCCCACTCTCTCCACCCCACAGAGACCCCCGGCCTGGCCTTGAGGCTCTGAGGCCATAAAATGCTCAAGAGAGGCTTCCACTGTACTTCTCTGTGCTTATGCACTTCCCTATGGTCAAGGCATGTGTGGACGTCGCCAAGGACAGAGAGAGTATCTGAACACAATCAGTTTAAGTGGAGTCAATCCATAGACGGCAGTACCCATTCAACTCATGCTCGCCTCTAACCTGTTCCACTCCCATCGGGCCTTTGCTAGTCTGTCCACTCGACCCCTCTATTAGCGGGAGGAAATACTGAAGAAGGGTAAGTTCAGGTGGAAGAGGTGGTGCATTTAGTTCTGTTAACTATTTCTTTGGGGGTAGAGATAGCCAGAGTGTATTTGCAAAGGGTAGGCTGGAGCTAAGGTGAGAATTTGGGTCACCAAAACGGATTTGGGAACCATCAGCATCTAGGTGATCGTTGAAACCATGGAAATGGAGGAGCCTCTCCATGGGGTGCATGAAGGAGACAAGATGAAGGCCGGAGAGAGCCTGGGGTTAGCCCCATGAAGCTGGCTCCCACTGGCTCAGAAGAGCTGCTTTGGGACAGCTCTTCCCAACTCTGTGATCAGTGACATCGCATTGATAGCCTGAAACCCGCCATGGGGGGATTATTTACACTACAGAAGTGGGAAAATACCACAATCCAGAGATTTTCTTTTCCCTCAGAGGGCTGGTTGTTAACTATTTACCAACACACCACTGTTTACACCAAGATTTGAAGAGAAGTGAAATCAGTAGAGACAGAGTAGTCAGAGAAGGAAGAGATCAGACGAGAAGAGCACTGAGGGGACGAGGAAAGAAAGTGTCAGGAAATCAGGAGTGTCACATGCTGCGATCAGGCCTAGGGAGATGAGGACCAAAGACCAGGGCACTGTCACTGAGAGAGCTGATGCAGAAGCTGGATGGCAGAGAAGGTGGACGTGAGGGGTCATCTAGGGGGTGGTTGGGAAAGCCAGGGACCCTGGTCAAGTCCCTGGACATCGGTCTGGGGCCATGTAACCCTAGGGGGCTCCCTGGCCAGGCCTGGTTTAGGGGACAGGAGCTGTATCTTGAGATCCTGTCTTCCAGGCTATCTCTCCATCCAAGGCCCGAAGTTTGTGAGAGGCTCAGAGCGGGGCTCCGTGAAGGTGGAGTGTCGCTACAAACCAAAATGGGAGACCTACACGAAGTGGTGGTGTCAAGGAGCAAGCTGGGAATCATGCAAGATCCTCCTTCAAACCACAGGGTCAGAGCAAGAAGTGAAGACAGACCGTATGTCCATCAGGGACAATCAGAGCAACCACTCTCTCACCGTGACCATGACGCAGCTCAGGCGAGACGACACTGACATTTACTGGTGTGGGATTGAGAGACTCGGACCTGACCTTGGGGCACAAATTAATGTGACCGTTGACCCAGGTAAGAACTTTCTCATCTACACTGTGAGGCCCTGACGCTCAGGACGGGAAGGGTGAGGGCATTTCTCCCTCTTCCCGAAGGGCAGGAGGGGAATGACTGAGACATGACTGAGACACACAGATGGGATGGAAATGAGAGAAACTAAGGAAGACCAGCAGCCCAGCCCTCCTGTCCCCATCCCAGTCCCTGGGGTCTCTCCGAGGTATCCAGCTGACACTCTGAAGGGCTGGCAGGGATTGGGATGGGAGTGGGGACATGCACCCCGGTTTCAGTGACCCATGGCCCAGCCCTGCTCTCCCAGGACTGGACAGCCTGGACAGCCTCACATTCTTGCACTGGAGCTCTGGGTGGGCCTCGGACACTCTAGGAAGTGGTCAATCTCTGGTAGTCACACCCTGGACCTGTCATTACATGGAGGGGAGCACCCAGGGCAGCCCCGAGGAACTCCAGGAACTTGGCCAACCCAGAGTGGGTCTGGGCAGTTAGAGTGCCTCTCCTCTCTGGGCCCCCCACCACCCCATCCTCTACTTTGTCTAACTGGATAAGAGTGAGCAAGGAGCGAGAGGGACCCAGGGACAAGCTCGGGTAACAGTGGACACTTTAAGGAGAAAGGAAGGCTTTGACCATTGAGTCAACATTGGGGGCCCCTCTGGCTGCCATGAGGTTTCCCCTGAGCCTTGACCCCATCAAGGGATTCCAAGGTCTTCCTGGCAGCACAGTTCTGCTGCTGTGGCTGGTGCCTGACAAAATGCCCCTCTCCACTTCCACCCAGCATGTGTGTGCCCAGTCATGCCTCAGCCTGGCGTCCATCGGGCATGGTAGATGGTGATGGGGAAACAGACAACACCAACTTTAAAACAAGCCCGTTTATTGTTAGGGTTGGGACCAGAGAGGGACACAGGGGCTGCCACTGGGTGGAGTGGAGTCCAGAGAGGGCCAGCCAAGCAAAACTTCCCAGTGCTGCCCAGTAAGGGAAGCCAAGATCTGTGGGGACAGAAAAGGGGTTCATGAAGACACATGAGCAAGAACTGAGACAGGCTAAAAACATGCCCCACAGAGATCCTTAGGAAGAAAGGCATTCAGGGGTCTTGGGGGCGTGATTCAGGGAGGCTCCGGCAGAGAGGTCAATCAGGGGCCTCCACAGGGGCCGTTATCACTGCAATTTCCTGGCGTCCTGCCAGGAGGTACGTAGTGTGAGCAAAGCCTGGGACCTCGCAGAGAAGTGTTTACCAGGCCCAGGACTCTAATAAAAGGCCAGTCACAGCTACTGTGCCGTGACCAGTGCCACGCTGGGCCCAGGAGCCCATAACCGCGCTGCTCTCCATAAAGTGTCTACATGGTTCCTCCTACAAGTGTTTCGTCCCTCGCAGTCACTGGGCACCGTGTAACCCGAATGCACCCTCTGACTCACCAGCCTTCCCAAGGCTACTCCATTTCCAGAACCATCTGTTCTTGAGCCCTGCTCAGGCACTGCTTGAGCAGAAAGGACCAGAGGTTTTTTCCCCCTCAACCGACAGTCCCACTTAGAGGGGTAAGTGGAGAGAGTACGAGAAGACTTCTGTCTCTCTCCAGAAGAAACCACAGGGCCTACTCCTATTTAATTTTTGCTTCTTCTTGCCTTGCCTGAAGATGATGGAAAGGTGACTGTGTGTTGTGATTCAGATGACTCGGCAGAAAAGGGAGAAGCCCGAGCAACTGTATCCAAAGAGACGAAGCTTCCTATTCCAGGGGAAGGGGGTCTCCTGGTGAGGGCTGGCCGGGTGGGAGTGGAGTTGGGAGTTTGCACATGAAACCCCAGGCTGTGCTGATAACCTGTGGCCTGCTTTGCCTGTGTCTAGAGGCAACCACACCAGCAAGCCTGCTAACTGCCAGCAACCAAACAGGAGTGTCCCCTGGCTCCTACATCCGGTGAGTAGCTGCAGTCCTTTCTCCTGCCCCTACCTCTCCTAGGGGCCTCTCCTATGGGGCAGCTGACCCTGTGCAGTCACCTGATGCCAGAGCCCATCATATTCAGAGTCAAGGCCCAAAGCCCACCCTCCATCTCCCTCCTGCCCGTGCCACTCGTCATCCGCCATCTTCTGGTTCTAGTCCTCAGCAGAAAACTACTCGCTCTGCAGACCTCTTCTTTATAAGCACCATCTACCCATTCAGTTGTCAACAAAAAAGCACCTCATGGATGCCAAGGGGAGATAAGACACAAATATCCACCATGCAAGGCATCGGGGGCCCCAGAGCAGGAGGGTGAGTTAGCACCCTGGAGCTGGCATTGGCGGGAGCAGCGAGAACCCAGAGGCGGCAATCACAGCCTGTCTCCAGTGATGTGCAGGCACTTCTACTGGGCTGAGATGCACTTCGGGCACAGAGGGGTTCCAGAAGGTGAAATGAGAAAGGAAGGTGAGCCCAGTGCAAAGCAAAATCCAAAAGCCGAGGTTGCTTCTCAGGAGCCCTCATGGTTGAGCCATTGGGAAGGTCCGGAGGGGTCTTCGGAGTGAGGCTGCTGGGCCCAGCAGGCTTTGCTGGGCTGGCTAATGGCTCCACAGTGTCAGGGCGTGACCGGCCTGGAAGGGCCCAGGGCTCTGATCACTCTGCCTCCTCTCACAGGACCGGCTACATGCTCCTGGTCTTCGTGAAACTGCCTGTCTTGCTCATCTTGGTCGGTGCTGTCCTCTGGTTGAAGGGGCTGAAGTACAACAGGGACTGGCCATCTACACGAACTTGTCCTCTGACCTTCTGACCAAGGACACAGCCCCTTAGACAGAGGGATGGGATGAACCTTCCGACCCTGGACCCTATTTCCAGAGGACACACAGGATGTGGAAGAAATGCCTCTGAGTCCTCAGGATGCAAGGGCTGAGGCTGGGGGCCCTGGAGGCTGGCCGAGCACCCTCCTGGCTCTGCACAGCTCAGGGACACAGCTCGGCGTCATCGCCGCCTGGAGCACCAGCACCTTGTTCCTACTTCTCACGTAGCAAAAGCCCCACCCCACCCCGCCAGGGGTCGGAGCTTATGGTCAGGAGCTGTTGGGGTGGAGTCCAAGGGCAGACGGCCATGTCCCCACTGCGGGAACAACTCGGGCACAGAGCCAGGGACACAGCGAGAAGCAGCAGGGATGTGGGAGAGAGACTGAGAGATGCAGCCCTGCCCAGTGCCTGGTTTGCTCCAGGCCGGAGACCAGCCCAGCCCCCTCTGTGTCTCAGTTTCTGATGTATGAGATTTTTCTTAAGCTAGTCAAGTTGGGTTGTGATGGCTTGTGCCCCTGAGAACCCCAGCTGATGCACACAGAGGGTGATTCTGCAGTGAGTTCCCGGTTCTGGGGTCTGAGAGCTTGGACATCCCCTCTGCCCAGGGAGGACACCGCTCTGAGTACATGGACAGAGGGACGACCGGGAGCCTTCCTGGGCCCAGGCCCAGTGCTGGCCTCCCTCCTTCCTCCTCCTCCTCCTCCTCCTCATCCATCCTGGCTCCCTAGCTCCCTGCCCCACCCCACCCAGGGGCTGGGGCTTCCTGGGAGCTGTGACTTGGGAGTCTGGCCTGCGCGTCCCCTCAGCACCACTGCTCAGCTCTCCCATGGGGCTGCTGGGCCTGGAAACTACCTCAAGATTGGGGAGGGTGGGGTCACAAAGCCAGTCTGAGGAAATGATGTCGTCTCTTTTAAATAACGTTGTTCAAATAATGTTAATTAAAACTGTCTGGGGGGAATAACGTTGCCTCTCTTAAACGCTGTTGTTTAAATAATCTTAATAATGAAAAACGTCTAAGGGAAATGACGTTGTCTCTTTCAAGCGCCTCACCGACAGCGATGATGTCCTTGGATGTCACTTTGGGCCACGTGAGTCATGGCCCTCACACCGAAGGGGGCTTCGCTTCACCTCAGGAGAAACAGTCTCATCTGAGATGTGCCCCCCACTTGCAAACACACACATACACACGTTTGGACTGTTTCCCTTTGGTTTCCCTCCTCAGTTTGATTGAAGTATATTTCACAAATAAAAACTGTGTACATGTAAAATGTAAAATGTGATTTTTTAACGGTGTGTACCTTTAAAGTGTTATGATTTAATATACATATACAAATATACATAAACATATACATTGTGAAATGAGTACCACCATCAAGTAGATTAACACATCCATCCATCCATCACCTCACATAGTTACCTTTGTTTGTGTTTTTTTTCGGTGTGGTGAGAATGCTCAGCAAATTTCCAGGATACAACACAGTATTGCTGACTCCAGTCACCGTGCTGGACAGCAGACCCCCGAATTTATTCATCTCATGACGGAAAGTCCATACCCTTTGGCCAACCTCTCCCCATCTTCCCCACCCCAGACCCTGCTCCTGGTACCCACCATTCTACTCCCTGGTTCTGAGGGATGTTTCCACCTAGAACCCCACTGAGGATGTGTCTACCGGGCCCTCTGTCCCAACAGATGGGCCCTGGTTCTCAGCCTCACGAGGCCACAGGAAGGTGCCTCACCAGAGGACGAAGGAGAAGGGGCTCTCCGGTCCCCAGCATGGTACCTAGAACCTCCCCTCCCCTCCCCTCTCTCTGCCCGTCAGCCAATGAGAAACCTTCTCTCGCTTGGTTGAGGGCTCTGGTCAGTGACAGGCCTGAAAATTCTGTAGAGTTCGAGTCAGACTAAGACCCTTTAAGGCACCCTGTTGGGGACCAAGGCCCACAGTCCACCAGCTCCAGAGGCCTCCCTTCTGTGAATACTTCCCTGGATCCAACCTCTGGTAGATCCGGCCGTACTCAGGGACATGGCAGCTCTGCGGGAGGCAAAGCCAGAGCCCAGCCGCTTCACCTGCTGGCTCACAGGGGCTAGGGGCTGCTGGCGGTTGGGACCTGGTGTCAGTGCTTTTCCCACAGATTCTTACTATTGATATTCAATACCTGCCCCCACCCCCGCCCTCTCCATTTCTTTAGAGATACTGTGGTTGGGCTGTTAGTCTCATAACGTCACCAAGGAGAATCCATTGGAGTAGGTATCTACTGATCCCTGCTCAGTGGGGAGCTCCAAGGAGGACCTTTTGGGGAGGTAGGGCCAAGGTTGCGATTCCCATTGAAAGCATAGGATTGGAGCCAGGTCAGATCCTTGTCACCTCACTTATTCATCCACTCATGTACTCGTTCCACAGATGTAACTTAAGTACCTACTAAGTCCAGGCACTATTTCTGGTGCACATGGACTGTTACATGAACAAGGAGAGCCCCTTGCTGTCTCTTTCTATACGTTTGTCTTGAAATGCAAGAGCCTGTTCTCATTTCACTGCCCTCCTTTTATCACTGAAGAGGAAGGTTGCAGCTGAGGAGGGCAATCACAGGCACAGCCACCGCTGGAGACGATTTAGAAAGCACAGCTCGGGACTAAACAGTAATAAGATACTACTACACACCTATTAGAATAGCTAAAATCGAAAATATTGACAACACCAAATGCTCACAAGGATACAGAGCAACAAGAAACCTCATTCATTGCTGATGGAAATGCAAAATGGTGCAGCCACTTTTAAGACATTTTGAAAGTTTCTCATAAAACTAAACATACTTTAACCACATAATCCTGCAATCCTTGGTATTTACCCAAATGAACTGAAAACTCATATCCACACAAAAACCTGCACATGAATGTTTATTGCAGCTTTGTTCATAATTGCCAAAACTTAGAAGCATCCAAGGGGTCTTTCAGTGGGTGAAAGGATCAACAAACTGTGGCCCAGCCAGACAAGAGAATATTATTTAGCACTAAAAAGAAATGAGCTATCAAGCCACAGAAAGACATGGAAAAGCCATAAAGTTATATTATTAAAGAAGCCAACCTGAAAAGGCTACATACTGTATGATTCCAACTCTATGACATTTTGGAAAAGGCAAAACTATGAAGACAATAAAAAGATCAGTGTTGACCAGGAGGTTGGGGCCAGGGGCGGGATGAATAGGTGGGTCACAGAGGGTTTTGGGGGTGGAACTACTCTGTGGGATACCATAATTACGGACATATGTCATTATACGTTTGTCTAAACTTATAGAATGTACAACACCCAAAGTGAATCCTAATGTAAACTATGACTTTGGGTGATACTGATGTGTCACTGTTGGTTCATCAATTTTAACAAATTGATGGTCAGGGAGGCTGGGGGCACGGGGCGGGTGGGGACACATGTGGGAACTCTCTGTACTTTCTGCTCAGTTTTCTGTGAATCTAAAATTGGTCTAAAAAATAGTCTATTAACTTTTTTAAAAAGCTAGTGGGAAGATAAAGAGCTTGCATTGGTCACTGTGAACCACTTTGATGAAGAAAAGCAAGCCTCATATTCTAAAGCAACTCTGGAGGCAGTCCCCACTTCCTCTGGCTGACCCTGAGCGCCCTCTGAGGCGGGACCCAGCCTCACCTGCCCCCAGCCTCTTGGGCCCCCCTAACCCATGAGGAGCTCTGAGTGGTGATGCCCCGGGCACTTGGTCCCCATAGCCTCTGCCACCGGAACCTTCAGCACTTCATTTACGATACCTTCCTCAACTAGTCATCTGTTCTGCTCGTGCACAGTGTCGCAATAGACAGAGATTCTTATAACAAGCACATGTGCAGCTGAGGAAGCTGCATTTAGAATGAACTAGAAGCTTACTAATAGATTTTAAATAGTTTACCAAGAAATGTCAACCAAGTAGGAGATAAGACGTCTCCGGTTCAGGCACAGTGAATAACAGTTATCTGAAGACAAGAAAGTCGTAAGGGAGATATTATATGGTCATGGTTAAAATTATAGGTTGTAAAATCTGGCAGTTCTGAGTTCGAATCCCAGCCCCGCCACTTCCTTGCATGCCACCTTGGATGAGTCACTTACTCTCACTAAACCTCAGTTACCTCATCTGTAAAAGGAGATGATCACAGTGTCTGTCTCACAGAGCGATCACCGGGGTTAAAGAGGACCTGCTGATGAAGCGTTAGCTCAGAGCCCCCATCTACTCCTCGGAAGCGCTTGATGACGTCTAGGTGAAGCGGGACCTCACGGGCTCTGGGGGGGCTCTTCCCAGGATAGAGAGGAGAAGAGATGCGGAAGTTCTGGGGCACCAGGACAGCTCCCGCGGGGCATTAGCTGCTTGCAGAGGACACAGATTAACATAAAATCACCTGAAGGCACTCCAGAAAGGATGTGGGGTCATTAAAAACACAGACCTAGAAAGGAGCTTGTCTGGTTTGGCAGGCAAAACAGAAAGAACGTGAAAAAAGCTTCTGATGTGCTAAGTCGGTCTCCAAGACAAAGTGGAACTCATGGGAACTGGCTACCTGGTTTATACCTCAGTTCTGAGGGATAAGCCACTTTCTCTTCAAAAAGGATGGACTGGTTTGTGTGACTCACCAGACAAAGCCAAGTCAAAGAGAAGTTTCTAGATCCCGCAAGTGGCAGTGCCCAGTGGTGAGCCACCTGGGTCCACATTCAGAGCTGGCAACTGAGCGTTTCAGGCCCAGTGCCGTCCCCTGGCCCCTCCCCTCATCCCAGCCGGAGCCCGGGAGGGGATGGCTCAGGAACTACATGTGGTCGCCAGAGCTCGTCCTCCTGTGTCTCTCCATCCCTCAGTCTTCATTCCCATCTCCTTTCTGGCTGATTTAGACTCTCTCTTCAATAATTATCTCGCCCCTTTGTTCTGCAAACTGGTATTGAGCACCAAACACTGTAAAGGACATTATGGGGTACCCAAGGTTAAAAGATACCAAGGAAACAACCCAAATACCTATCACAGGCGAGTGGACCAGCAAGTCGTGCTGTATCCGCACCGTGGAAGACCACTCAGCCGTAAAAAGAAACAGCCTGCTGACGTGCTCAACGGCAGGATGGATCGTGAAAGAATTGTGTTAAGGGAAAGAAGCCAATACTGCGTGATTCTGCTCAGATGAAATTCTAGAAGAGGCAAAACTATAGCAATAGTGGATACAGAAAGCAGATTGGAGGCTGCCAAGGTCTAGGGGAAAGGAGAATGGGGAGAAACAACTCAGTGGATCCGGGGTTTCTGTGGGAGATGAAAATGCTTGGAATAAGATAGAGGTGGCGGCTTCACAATATTGTGAATGCATTAAATCTTACTTTATTTTATTGATTTATTTTTTTAAAGATTGGCACTTGAGCTAACAACTGTTGCCAATCTTTTTTTTTTCTGCTTTTTCTCTCCAAAGCCCCCGCAGTACATAGTTGTATATTCTAGTTGTGAGTGCCTCTGGTTGTGCTATGTGGGACGCCGCTTCAGCGTGGCCTCATGAGCGGTGCCATGTCCGCACCCAGGATCCAAACCAGTGAAACCCCGGGCTGTCACAGCGCAGCACGTGAACTTAACCACTCAGCAACGGGGCCGGCCCCTAAATGTCACTTTAAAATGGGTAATTTTATGTTGTGAATTTCATCTAAAATGTGAATTTTAGGTGAATTTCACCTCTTAAAAAAGGAGAAAAAGATCTATAGTGACAGAAAGCAGATCAGTGGTTGCCAGAGAGTGGAGGTGGGGATGTGGACTGATTGCAAAGAGGGCACAAGGAAACTTCCCAGAGCGGTGGAAGATTTCCACGTCGTGGGCGTGGTGGTGGTTTCGCGGCTGTATACATTTACTGAAACTCGTCCAGTTGCATACTTACAGTTAGCAAATTTCATTTTATTATAAATTATACCTCAATAAACTGACTTCTCCAAAAGTTATCAAGTGTACAGGCTAGCAGGGAAGAAAAGTTGTTGGAGATTCCCCTCCACAAATGTGACAACCAAAAAATTGTCTCCCAACACAGTTAAATGTGCCCTGGAGGCAAACCATCCTGTGAAGAACCACTGGAGTAGACAGAGCATGGGTCTCCCATTCTGTATTCCACATCTCCCAACCGCTCCGTCTTCCATATCTCCCTACCGCTCTATCTTCCGTATCCCCCGACCGCTCTGTCTTCCTATCTTCCAACCGCTCTGTCTTCCACATCCCTCAACCACTCTGTCTTCCACATCTCCCAACGGCTCCATCTTCCATATCTCCCAACCTCCCTTTCATGTGTTCCATCTGCTTGTCTCTGTGTACATTCTGGGTAATTTGTCCAGTTGCTAATCTGCTGTTTAGTATAACCATTGTTTTAAATTTCAACTATTATATTTTTCATTTCCAGATACCCTATATGGTTGTTTTTCAAACCTGCTTGGTCAATTTAGAAGAGTCTCTGCTCCTGTAGGGGAGGAAGAAATATTCCTCTACCTTTCCAGTTTCTTCTGGTTGGTCTAAGAATTAAATTGATATGAGACAGAATAACGGGAGAAAATCAAACCAATTTACTAACAGGTATACATGGGAGAAACCCAGGAAACTGAGTAACTTGCCAAAAAATGACCAAAGTCACCACCTTAAATACCGTCCTCAGCTAAAGACAAAGGAGGATGTTGGGGGTAGTGGTTTGGGACTTCAAACAGGAGGGGGGAAATTCACATGGAGATGGAAAAGCAAATATTTGGTAAATAAATCTTTGCCAAGTCTTATAAAGACAATGGGACATGGCAAGGACTTTGATCAAATGGGCCTTGATGGATTCTTCCTCAGCCACCACACCTAATTTATTACCCTATGGTTATCTGTTGTATTAGCTCCTTCCTGAAACAGGCCTTCTATTCTAAACTCTTTTAGGCAGTTAGAGGGGAGGTCGAGTTTCTTCTTGAGTCTTTTGTTCTTAAAAATAATCAAGCCAAAAAGATACATTTTGGGGTAGCAAATTCTGTTCCCCCATTCTCCCTTTGTCCTATTTTCAATGCCCTCTTCTGTTTCCTTAAGCCTATTAAACATACTTTATATTCTTCATTAGATCATTTCAACATGAGAAATCTTTGGAGAATTAAATCTATTGTTTGGTTCTGTTGACTCTCCCTCATGGTGACTTGTTTTCTTCTGGGCTTGGTTAGGTTATACGAGGAGCTTGCATTTAGCTAAATTTAATCCGTGGTCTGAGGCTGCGTCCCTCCAGAAAGTGTGTGTGTTTGCTTCTGCTGGGCATCCAGGACCGATATTAACACGGCACCATTTTAGTTTAATTTTCTTGCTTGGGGTTCCCTAACTATGGGGGCAGTGGAAACTGAATCTCAGCCCCATGCTTACCATTCTCAGCAGATACTGTTAATGTCATCCTGATTGTTAATAACTTTTTCTACCTGAAGCTGCAATAGAGAGAGGTTTTTATTAGTAGTATTTTTTTAATCATTTCCCTTTGCTTAAAAGTAGGTAATTCCCAGTCTACCATTTTACTGAGGACATAACCCTTTAAGTACTCTGGTCTTAAGTGGCGTCTCAGGTACAGCTCCTCACGTTCAATGGTTTGAGTCCACTGTTACCCCAAACTCTGCAGTTTCTCCCCAAACGCTGGCCTCTCTATAAGGGCATTGGCTCAGAGCAGCCACAGCTTCCTCTTTGGTTTCACTGTTAACTATTCATTTTGGGTTTTTAGCTCGTTTGTTTTGGCCTTTGGGGATGATCTTGGGGTTGGTTGATACAAGTTCCTTCCTACTCTTTGCATCAGTGTCTCAACATTGTCTTTATACTACGGCTGATTCTCCTCTAGGGAGCACGTAGCAAACAGTGATCACACCCAGAGGAGAGGAGTTTTGAGAAAGAAAATCAGGCCACTTCTCCCGAGAAACTCCCCAGAACCCCAGCTACCAGATCCCCCTTGAGATCTCATCAGCTGGTTCAGACCCAGGTGGCCACCCTCAAACCAATCACTGACAGGGTGTATTTAGGGCACAGTCCTGACCACAAAGAGAGAGAATGAGAGCCTCGGAGAGGAAAGGCAGCTGGCCAGAGCAGTAGGGAGCTGTGACGGGAGGCAGAGTGACAGTGAGCCATCTGGAGAATTGCCACATTGTGTGGTTTTTACACGGGAACACTGCACGCGTTCTGCCTATTGTGTTTCCAAGATAAAGCTCACAGTCAGGTTTCCATCACTCTTTCAACCCAGCTCTGAAGGTTTCCTGTCACCATTACCTCTTCTAATACTTGAAATTAAGACATAGCTGGAGGCGGTGGGAGGAGAAGGTAGGTGAAAGAGAAACACCAAGGAAATCTGGGAGCTAGGCAACAAGCATCTGGACCAAGATGGTAGCCACAGGCCACACGTGGCTCTTGAGCACTTGAAGATGTGGCTGGTCTGCACTGAGATGTGCCGTAAGTGTCAAATACACACTGGGTATTGAAGACATTATGAGAAAAAGAATTTAAAATATCCCCAATCTCATTGAAATGATAATATTTTGAGTCTATTGGGCTAAATCAAATATACTACCAAAATTAATTTCACCTTTTTAAAAGTGTTTTTAACGTGGCAACCAGAAAATTTTAAATTACACATGTGGCTCCCATTACATTTCTACTGGACGGCACCGGGGTCAAGTCCACATGGGGTCAGGATTTGCTGCTTTTTATACTGGGGAGAGGCAGGAGCTGGAGAGGGAGGACTCTGAGGCTGCCCCAACCCTGCTCCTTCTCAGCCTCCTGGACTTGGAGGGACGAGGAGCAAGGGCCTGTCCTCTTCCCAAGTGGAGGAGAGTTGAGGGAAACAAGTGACACGGTGACCCGCCCCTGTGCACACACACACCAAGTGTCTACTGAGCGCCAGGCACTGAGGTGGGCGCTGGGGATGCAAAGATGAATAAAACATCGATCCTGTACTCCAAGAGCTCATACTGGCAAACCATCCCCACTCCAGGGACAAGTGCTATGGGGGGGCAAGGTACCAGATGCAGTGGAGGTGGTGGCCAGCAGGGGATAGCCACCTTGTTCCAGGGTGACCAGCAAAGGCTTCACAGAGGGTGTCAGATTTCACCTGGAAGGATAGTAGGAGTTGTCCAGGGGAGAAGGAGGGAAGGCTCCCAGACTGAGGGGTCCAGAGACACAGCACCAAGACGTGAAAGAGCTTGGGGAAATAGGGGGCAGGGGGCTTCTCACGAGGGCAGGAGGAGGCGGGCAGAGGCTGGAGGAACAGGTTTGGGTCAGATAGCGAAGATAGTCAAATGCCACGCTGAGAAGACCAAGAACCTCAGAGGATAAAGTCAGGGTGGGCGCTGGAAGGATTTCCCAGCCTTTCCTTTTCCTCCTGGGTAACTCTCAAGTCCTTTTAGACTCAAAAATAAACATTTTTAAACTAAAATTTTTAAGAAAACCACCTTGGACTTGCACATCATTTGATAAGGTTGGGCTCATGAGGCACCCTGAGAAAGGCTGGAGGTAGTCGTATCAGGACAGACACCCCCCAATCCTGGGTAATGGGAGCAAAAGCGCACCCTAGCGGGAACAGGACATATGAATCCAGTCCTCGTGCTGCTGTGACCTCTCTGATTTCCCTGCTCCCATCCTCCCGATGGCCCATGTGCAGTAAGGCATAGTCTTCATGGCTTCCAGCCGGCTTTTCATTTTAAGTTCCTAGAACACTTGGCCCTCTGTCTGCACGGCAGGCACCAGCGAGCGTGTGTTGCTGGTGGTGATGAGTGCGGGGGGCAGAGGAGAGCTGTGAAGCAGCAACCTTGTGCATCTCCTTTCTTCCCCATCCCCAGGCGCGGACGGCTCCCCGTACCCAGCGGGCAGTTGACGAATATAGATACTGAGTAAGGGAACGAAGAAATGACAGAAAATGGGGTGTCTGTGGGTATGAGAGCAGGGGCCTGACTGCGAGAAGGACAAATTAATTTAAATGAAAACTCAGTGTTGGGGGTCAGAGAGGAAGGAAGTTTAGAAAGACACACGGAATATTTTTGAGGCCCAAAGGACCAGTGTCATGACTTGACGTTACCTTAATAAGCCAACAAGCTCTCTAAACCAGAGGTTCCCAACGAGGGGCGATTTGTCTCACAGGGGACATCTGGCAACGTCTGGGACTATTTTGGTTGTCACACTGGTGTGTGTTTGGGAAGAGCGGGTCGCTACTGGCAGCTACCAGGTAAAGGCCTGGGATTCTGCTAAACATCCCACAGTGCACACGACAGTTGTCCAACACAAAGAATTATCTCATCTCAAATGCCAATAGTTAAACAAAATCAGACATTGAGCTACTATATGAGCGATTCTACTCCTAGGGGTATACCCAAGAGAATTGAAAATACACGTCACATGGAAACTTGTACCTGAATGTTCACAGCAGCATTGTTCACAATAGTCAAGAGTGGGAGACAACCCAAACATCCACGATGATGAATGGATAAACAAAATGTGGTCTGTCCATACCATGGAATATTACTCAGCCATAAAAAGGAACAAAGTACTGACACATGCTCCAGCGTGGATGAACCTTAAAAACACAATGCTAAGTGAAAGAATCCAGACACAAAAGGCCACATCTTGTGTAATTCCATTATGTGAAGTGTGCAGAATAGATCAGTGTATAGAGACAGAAGGGTTGCCAGGGGCTGGGGCAGGAAAAGGGAAGAATGAGGAGTGACTGTTAATGCGCGTGGGGTTTGTTTTTAGAATAACAAAAATGTTCTGCAATTAGACAGTGGTGGTGGTTGCACAACTTTGTGGCTATGCTAAGAACCACTGAACCATACATTTTTAAAGGGCAAATTTTATAGTATATGAATTGTGTCTTTTAAAAAAGCCACAAAAAATTGAATGGTACCAAGGTTGAGAAATTCTGTTCTACACAAAAAATGTGAAGCCAACAGCAGACTGTTTGGTGATGGAACACAAAGAAAGATAGAGGCCAAGTGGGCCATGCGAGCCCAGCCCGGCTGCAGAAGGAGATCCCCCCCGGTTCAGGGACTCCAGCCCTAGTCCATGCGCATGAGCTACTTTCTACCCACTCGGCAACCTTCCAGGTAGTTGAAATCAGAGAACTGGACAGGGGCACGGAAGTGTGCCTGATGTGGGTTCAGGCCTTCAGGTCCTTGGAAAGGAATATCCCCCAAATAAGTCACTTGATTTGACTTATCACAGAGTCTGAGCGTCTCTGCTCGTCTGGATGGAGTCCGGGTTCTAGATTTGCAAGGATGAGGACCAACCTGGGTAAATTAACCGAAGCGATGTTCCATGAGGAGGCCTCTTACTAATGCCTCTGCATCACATACTAACTCCGTCAACCTCAAAGCACTTGAGGGGTTGGCCCAAACAGACGAACCAGGGTCCCCACGGCCTGCTTTATGAGATAGAATGAGCCCTGAGGGGACAGGTACCTCTGACCATCTGCTGGGCCCAAACTCTCATTCTCTCATGTGCATTCTCCACTCCCACCTCAGTGTCGCCCCCACATCACCGCATCGTGTTGCTGTGCTGAGCCTAAAATTCACCAGAAAGCAGAAAAACCCACAAGAGGGAGGTCAGAAAGAATCAACTCCACCGTGGGCAGTCGGGGGAAAAAAGGGAAATTACTTCATGGGTCAACGTTGTGTAATGCGCACGCGTTGCATTTTAACAGCTCGCATGCCACTTTCACAACATCCATCCCAGCAGCTCTGGGTGGTGGGCAAGGTCAGTCTCAAGCCCACTTCATGGGTGAAGGAATTGAGCTCAGAGAACGTGACTCAGGTCTGTTTAGAGCCTGGTCTGGAATCCAGGCTCTGTACAAACGGTGTGAACTTGGACACATCCCCTCACCTCCCTGGGCCTCAGTTTTTAGATCTGTGAAATGGGTGACACATGCCCACCTCTGTCCCTTCCAGCCTTGACTTTCTGTCACTCTGAGCCAGGAGAGGATGCCTGTTTCCTGACACCTGGACCAGGCCTCTCTGATCACTGACCAGGCTGTGCTGCCTCTGCCAGCAGAGAATTTGAAGTCGGAGGACTTGCTGCCTCAGATATGTAGGTATAGAGCGGCTCCTTCTGAAGTCAACCCCCTAACACTCTGTCCCCAGGAAGAAAGATGCTCGCAATGACAAGGGTGGGGGCAGGTGTTGGTCCCAAAGCCAGAGCCCCAGGAAGGCCGGAAGTCCTGCCACTTGCACACCTTCTTGGCCACGTTTCACAGGGAGCTCCAGACGTAGACTTTGGGCTGTCCCCTCGGGCACATCGACTTGGGCTGTCCTCTGTGCGGTGTTCCGGAGCACTGGGCATCTCTGCTTGTGTGGATGGAGTCCATGCACCGAATGGATGGGGTAGCGTGGGCTGAGCAGTGTGACTCTAACCAGGCAGGAGACCTCTGGGCAGTGGGAGTGTCAGGAACAGCCTGGGACCTCAGTTGAAATGTGGCTAAAACCACAGGATCAATGCAAGAAGGGAGGAGAGGCCATGTGTCCCTCAGGGGCCTCACAGGGACTACACATTCACGGTGACCATGATGGCCACCAACACTGACTAATATGCGTTAGCACTGTGGTGGCTCCTGGCCAGGGTCCCCAGTTCTAGGGTTAGAAGACTCTGGGCTCTGGCCTCCCTCCTTCTCTAGGATTTGGGGAGAATCCTAGACTGCCGCTGAGGTCCTTCTTTTCTTCCTCCAGAGCCCTTTTCCTCTTCCGCCCCCTGCTGGCTGCATTAGAGTAGGCGAGAGAACAAGAAGCCCTAGACCTTTACAGGAGGAAAGTCACAAAGTCCCACTCAAGCCCGGGGTGTCCCCTCCCCCACCCCCAGCTGATCCTTAGTCTCCTGACCCCATTTCTGTTTGATCAGCAGATGGCCCATGAGGCTGATAAGCTGACACCTGTAGGATGTGTTTGACCCTCTCGCAGAACGACGTGTGAAACGCTCAGACCTGTCCCGCGCGGTGCAGACAGGTCTGCTTTGGTGGAAATGAAGAGCAGCTTGGCCAATTGATATTCTGCAGGTGACTTTGGTCTTGAATTCAGTTCATTGAGTGTTCGAGTGGCCACAGGCCCTTGTCAGTCCGAGCTCCTAGCTCCTTCATTATGAACATCATGCCTTCTGTTCACTTGCCTTTCTAATTCATCTACCTGCGCATGTTAACTAATAGATGCCACTGTCGTGCTTATTAAGCAGTCACATGTCCGGTTGGTACAGCCACCACCCTTATACTTTGTTGTAGTAAGTTACTGTTGAACGCACTGTTGCAGCTTGCATAAGGCAGCTGAGGTCAACTCAGTCACTCATCTGTGCAATCAACCAACATGTGCAGTTGGCTTTGACTAGTAGAGGCGATGAGTTGTGCTCCCTCTTGTAATTTCTTGAAACATGGGTCACAGTGCTTTACAGACTTGCTTAACAATTACTAATATAAGGAAGGAAGGAAGGAAAGGAGGAAGGGGGGTAATTCACTTATGGAGGACATTTTTTTGGCTCAAGCCTTCTACTTGGTGCATCCACATGCCTCTCAGCCATCCTGAAAGTGGACACTGCCATGCCCATTTTACACTTGCTTCCCACACACGTGGGAACCCTTGGTTTGCCCTTGGCCGGGGTGTTAGGACTGTGTTGTGGGTTCGTCTGCCCAGGTGGCACAGATTTGCAGCATGTTGGACAAAGAGGAGAGTCCATAGGGTCCAATTTGAAGAGCTGGAAAAGAGCAATAAATCAAAGAGTTGGCAACAAAGAGCTTGCAGACAGTGAGAATCCAGACCAGGGGCACCTGGGGAGAGTCTTGGAGGCAACAAACAGCCTGGAGGGCGGGGCAGGGAGGGGCCAGAGCCCTGATAGAGAGCCTGCCTCTGAGCCTGCGGAGGGAGGAAGCACTGAAGGGGCCCCGGGCCCGGGCCGTCGTCGGTCACGGATGAGGAAACAGACTCAGGCCTCGGATGACGGCCCCAGACCCTGGAGCTGGTGAGGGCAGAGGTGAGACTTAAGACCTGCTCTGTCTGACCCCAAATCTGTTACACCAACCACCGGTGAGGTGACTGCCCTGCCGTTCGACACGCTGAAAAATCCAGGAATGGGGAAGAGGCATTTGGACGCTTCCCCTTCTCAACTATACTGACTCGGAAAACACGGAATTCCTTCTGTATCCTCCCACCAGCTGGAGCAAATACTGCAAGCTTGCCATCCAAGATGTGTAATTCTAGACATGGCCACAGGGTGGAGACACACCATCGTCCAATCTCTCTGTCTTGCTCCAAGGTTGAGCCACAC
Organism: Equus quagga; assembly: GCF_021613505.1. Taxonomy (NCBI): domain Eukaryota; kingdom Metazoa; phylum Chordata; class Mammalia; order Perissodactyla; family Equidae; genus Equus; species Equus quagga. The sequence goes on along the minus strand of NC_060277.1, from coordinate 109,187,798 downwards.
CAAGGGGTTTACCGGAACCGTGGACCCGCTGGGGGTAAGGGTTAAAAACAAACATAGTCTTGAGGGCATTTTCTAAGCCCCAGAGAAGTCAGCCCTGGATCATCTTTCCGAAGGACTGGGGCTAATTTAGAAATACCTTCCGGCTCCTGGACCAGCTGTGAATATACTGATGATTAACCTGACATCATGTAACCTTGTGAATATTTATCCTGTCGGCACTCTGTGCAAACAGAGTGCTGTATTTTGAAGGGAAATCTGGATTATAAAACAAAATCAAGACACAACTCGGGGAGGACTTCATCAGAGGCCCCTGGGAACACAGGAGGATGTTCAGGCTGTGTCAGGCTGACTCCAACAGAGAGCTTGTGAGCAATCTACTCTCAGGTGGTTCAGAAAAAACATTTGTAGGGGCTGGCCCTGTGGCCGAGTGGTTAAGTTCACGCGCTCTGCTTTGGCGGCCCAGGTTTCACTGGTTCGGATCCCGGGCGTGGACACGGCACAGCTCATCATGCCACGCTGAGGTGGCGTCCCACATGCCACAACTAGAAGGACCTGCAACTAAAACTGTACAACTATGTACTGGGGGGACTTGGGAAGAAAAAGCAGAAAAAAAAAAGAGAAGATTGGCAACAGTTGTTAGCTCAGGTGCAAATCTTTAAAAAAAAAAAAAAAAAGAGGGGCTGGCTACATGGCCGAGTGGTTAAGTTCGCGCCTCCGCTGCGGCGGCCCAGGGTTCGGATCCTGGGAGTGGACACGGCACCGCTTGTGAGGCCACGTTGAGGCGGCGTCCCACATCCCACAACTAGAAGGACCCACAACTAAGATATATAACTATGTACGGGGGGGTTAGGGAGAAAAAGCAGGAAAAAAAAAAAAAAAAAGAGAGACCAAGAAGGGCCAGCCTGTTGGCTCAGCAGTTAAGTTCGCACGTTCTGCTTTGGTGGCCTGGGGTTCTCTGGCCTGGATTCTGGTGTGGACAGCCATGCTGTGGTAGGCGTCCCACATATAAAATAGAGGAAGATGGGCACAGATGTTAGCTCAGGGCCAGTCTTCCTCAGCAAAAATAGGAAGATTGGTAGCAGATGTTAGTTCAGGGCTAATCTTCCTCAAAAAAAAAAAAAAAGAAGAAAAAACATTTGTAGAGATAGAAACAGAATAACAAAACAAATGTGGCAAAATGTTTTTAAAAACAGGTGAATCTGGGTCAAGGATATATGGGAGTTCTTTGTGCTGTTTTCACAGTTTTTCTGTAAGATTAAAATTGCTTCAAAATGAAGAGGTTATTTAAGCACTGAGATCCAGGAGTCCTAGATGCAAGACCCAGATTTTCCATTATCCCTCTGAGTGGCATTTGTCGCGTCAGGTGACCTCTCTGGCCTGTGGCGCTTCTTCTGTAAAACAAAGAAGGCAATTTGTTTTCACCACCGTAGAGCGTTCCCCCGTATGAATAACCCTCAGCTCACTCAGTCCCCGAAAAAGAAAAGAAGCAAGTGAAATTGGTTTTAGTAATCTATGTTATTTACCTCAATATATCCAAAATATTGCCATTTCAACATGAAATCGTTGTGTTAAGCATCTATGAGATATTCTACACTCTCTTATTTGTACCAAGTCTTCTTAGACTCACAACCCATCTCACCTGAGACCAGCACATTTCAAGGGCTCTCACCCCTCTGTGACAGGCGCTGGACTCGAGCTGGGCAGTGCAGGTCTGTGCTGGTTCTCGGGGCAACTCCAAGTAGGGGCCCAGCCCCAGACCCCCAGCCTCCTCCTCCCCCTCCCTGGTCCAGGCCACCCTTTTTCCGGTCTGAGGGTGGAAAGCTTTCTCTCCCTCCTCACTATCCTCTCAAATCTGCGGTCTGTGCACATTTCTTCCTCTTCCAACAAAGGCTTGAAGGTTTGGGAACCACTAAGGCAAGCGACCTTTATCCTCTGCTTTCTGCTTTCGGGCTTTCCCTGAAGCAATGAAGGCAGGAGGCCCCATGGATTAAGTGGATCAGAAGGAACTACCAGGAATGGCATCAGTTAGCATTTCAAAATTTTTTTTTTTTTAATTTTGTTGTGTGTGTGTATGTTGCTGGGGTAGGGGGTGGAGAGGAGAGGAGCAGACAGGCCCTAGTAGAAGAATTTTACCCCAATTCCTCTGTTCCACTAGGAGGTAATAATCCGGGGTTAACCCATTCCTCTTTTCGGGTCAAGGCTCTGATCCTTCAGCGTCGTCAGCATCCCTTGCTTGAGTGTCAGGAGGATTAGCAGAGGTCAGTTCAGGGAATGACGGTTTTTCTTGGAGGACTGGGGAGTAAAGGCGAACAGTCTGTCAATTCTCCGTGGGCAGGGGGTGTATTTTTTATCAGCTGCATTTATTATCACTGTGTTATATGAGTCAAGTACTTTGCTATATTATTTCATCTCCACCGCAAACAGGTGACAAATTATAGGGTTATTTCTCCACTTTACAGATGAGAAGACTGAAGCTCTGGCAATGTGTGACTTGCCCTATTTCATTTAACTCAGAAGAGGCAGAAAGGAGCTCAGACCCAAGGTAGCCTCCCAAGACAATAAGGAAGAGTCTTCTCCCCACTTTGCAAAGAAATAAGGCGTACGGATGGGATTCATCCCAACCATCCTGGAATACCCAGTCTGACCTGCGCTGTGCCTGGTCTGTGGCTTCCTGTATTTGTTTAAGAATTTACTGTAAGGGGCCGGCCCCATGGCCGAGTGGTTAAGTTCGCACGCTCTGCTTCAGTGGCCCAAGGTTCACTGGTTCAGACCCTGGGCATGGACATGGCACCGCTCAGCAAGCCATGCTGAGGCGGCTTCCCACATGCCACAAATAGAAGGACCCACAGCTGAAATATACAGCTGTGTACTGGGGGGCTTCAGGAAGAAGAAGGAAAAATAAAATTAAAAAAAAAGAATTTACCGCAAGATAATGATTGTGAAAACTTGTTTACATGGCCCCACATATCCTTCCCATCTTTGGGAGGGGTGTCTATATATGTGTACGTATGCACACACACACACACGCACACAGAGCGTGTTTGTAGAAAACAGCAAAAACCAAGCTGGACCGCTTCATTCATTTATTTCAGATGCTCATTTCCATGCACTGATGTTGGGCCCCTAATTTGCCATTTTTAAAAACTCCTCCGCCTCTAGACCACATGGACAGTTTTCCCTTCGTGTTTAAGTCTTTAATCCATCTAGAATCTACCAGCTGGTCTTCCCAGCTCTGCCTCTCCCTGACGACCTGTGGGGTCAACTTCCTCGTCACACTTTAAATTCCCGTCTCTCCTTGATCTTTCTGTTTTTCTGTTGATGTACCTGTTTGATCTTGTGCCAATGACACCTCACCATTTTTATTGCTATGGCTTTATGGTGTATCTTCACATCTGGCAGGACAGTTCCCTCCTTTTCAAATTTAACCTTTTTGAAAGGTTAAATTAGTTATTTATGGACTTTTATTCCACTGCGTAAATTTTGAAATAAATGTATTAAGTTCCTCAGGGAAAAATCTAGCTCGAATTTTTATGGGCATTGCTTTGAATTTATTGATTAATTTGGGAGGAATTGACATCTTTATGATATTATCTTCCAAAACAAGAACCTAAATGACCTTTATTAGAATCTGATTGCTTTCTCCATAGAGGTCTTATACATTCTTGGTGGAATTAATACATTGCTTTTCTGTATAGAGGAATGACTAGTAAGGTGGAATCTAAAGGCTGCTATTTGCAAGTTGCCCTCCGTCCACCCAGCAATCTCTCTCAAAGTTACAGGCACACAGACTCCTTGACCTTCTTGGACTTAATCCGTCAGCTGTACATGAAAATGTGCAAAATGGCCTGTGTGGATCACGGCACATTTAAACGATGGAATATTATGGGATACTTCTCAGCATTTACATGGGGATGTAAAACAATCTCCAAGAATGTTTTTACATGAAAAGAGTAAGGTGCCGGGACGTTGGCAAGGGGAGGAGATACATATATGGGCATGTATATGTGCTACATACATACATTAGTGTATATACATGTATGTATGCTATAAAAATATAGAGAGAGAACGTATATATGCTATAAATGTATATGTGTGGAAATTAATAAAGGAAACCTCAACTGAATTGGAGTTGGGAAGGCCTGGTGGTGGGGGGGGGGGGAGCTCTCTGTCCTATCACACATCATCAGTTACTCCAAACAGGAAGAAACATACGCTTGCATTGTTGGCAAGAAGAAAAGCTACTTTACTACTGAAGGAAGTTTTTTCTCCCTACCTGACAACAGCCCAGCCAATGAGAAATGCCATAGCTCAGCCAATGAGAAAGGCCATAGCTCAGCCAATGAGAAATGCCATAGCTCAGCCAATGAGAAATGCCATAGCTCAGCCAATGAGAAATGCCATGGCTCAGCCAATGAGAAAGGCCATGGCTCAGCCAATGAGAAATGCCATGGCTCAGCCAACGAGAAATGCCATGGCTCAGCCAA